>NC_133361.1:106476980-106506519 GCF_049309525.1 Garra rufa
TAAGGAACTTTACTTAAATATTGTGGAAAGTTACGTAAAAAACATGAAATTATCCATTTTGAACACTGCTTTAACTCAAATAATCAGTGTAACTATTTTCTTGAGCTTTTAATATTCAATATGGAACTTTACTTAAATATTGTGTAGTATTTCAGCGAGAATCAGACAATTTAGGAGACTCGATCAGAAGTTAAAACACTTTTACATCTACACACTCAAATTCCACAAGAGGCCTCCGTCATAAATCTGACGTTTCATAGCCTGGCGCCAGAACGCCAGCCTGAAGCAGACCTAACTAACCAAGAACTTGCAAAATTAACACAAAGACACTTCTTCATAATCAAATCCTTCGAATAAGGAGATTGTCAAATTTGGAGCAAGTAACCAAGATTAATGGTCAAAGAGATGCACATTTTGAACATCACATGATTAAAGTCATTAGCGATATGGTTGGTTTTCCCCCCCACACAGGACACAACGGAAATTCCTTCCCTAAACTTTTGACCTCCCAGCTTAGAGAACAGACCCTCACAGAAGGGCACAGAAAACTGTCTATTGATGTACATATGCGCCTAAAATGTGCTAAAGAACTAAGGAGCAACTCCTCATTTCTATGTATAACTTCCTATCATATATGTAACCCACACATTTGTCTATTATGTTTTAATCACTCATTGTGTATGTCCCTTTTGATAACTATTGAATAGTTTAATGGTTTATATTGATGTTTGATATGCACGGTCTGGAAATCGCATTCTCAAAATGTTCCTGTAATTCAATTCTTTGCGAAATGTATTATTGTCTTGTTATAGAAATCATGTCCAAATTTATCTCTGCAAAGAGCGGGAATTTGGGATCACGGGACTAATAAGATAACATGGTGATTTATGGTTTGGAAGGTGGAACCAGCAGCCCACCGGAGTTCAGCCAATGTTCTAATTGGTCAAGACATCATTTTGGGAGGTGTCCAAAAGCTGAGTTTAAATACCAAGGACACCCTCAAATCTCTCTCTTATCTCTTGCAACTTTTCTCACTCCTTACAACGCTCTTCACGTGCTTCGCGCCGCGGCGTCTCGACGCCGCCTGGCCTGAATGCCAGCCTCCTCATCTAAAGGAAACATGAGGAGATCATCACACTTATCTATTACTTTAATTCTTTTATTTCTTTCCGTTGAGAGTTTCGTGTCTAGTTAAGTTTGTGCAAGCCGCGACCGACCCAAACGCCTTCGCGGACCCGAACTCTAACCAGCGCACAACTCTCGTATCCAGCCAACGCCCAAGAAGACGTCACATTGACCGACCACCAACCAATCAGCAACCTCGGGAAAACCCTTTCTGGAACGAGCGACGAAAGGAATTCCCTTCACACAAAGGCAACGCAAGTAACTTCCAGGTTCTAACTGAACTGGTGCATTTGATAAAGTTTAATAACCTCTTTGAGAGACTCAATACGAGGGTTAATTAAGTGATTGATGGTTGTTCAGGTCTAAGCAAATGCACATATTGCTATAACTTGGGACTTCATATTTTCATTCCTTTAAACTCATTCTTTCCTCACTTTCTCTTTCTGCAACCTGTGTGAATGCGTGTGTTTATGTTAGATTAGTTTGTATGTGTTAGGTTTATCCAATAAATTCATATTTTTATTAAGTATCTTGTGTTTCGTGCTTACAAGTTATTGCCTTAAACTGCTGATTTTGCTACTGTGCTTATATATAGTGTTTTCACTATATTCTGGATAGTAATATCCATTGCAGAGTTTCTGTTAGACGACTTGTGAATGAATCGCGCGTCGACTCTGAAACAGCCGTAAAACAGCGATTCTGTTCAAATTCCCTATTGAATCATATTCGATTCCCTTTGAGCTAAATTATAAATTATTATGTAATTAATCCCTATTACAATCTTACAATTGTGGAAAGTTACGTAAAAAAAAACATGAAATTATCCATTTTGAACACTGCTTTAACTCAAATAATCAGCCATAAAACATTGTTTTAATAATTTATTCATCTGCATGAGTATAACATCTCAAAATGCAAGAATATCAATATAGCATTACTGCAATTTACTTATTTTCTTTGTTTAAAACTACAACAATATAATAACTGCAACAATATTCAAATATACAAATTACTCCAAAAGTTAAAATTTCTGCAACAACACAATTTATAACTGCAACAGTACACCATTATTTAAAAAAAAAAATCATAACTGCAGCAATATACAATAAAAGGAATTTTTCAGATCTGTAAAAATATAACAATTTGATAAACAAATCCGAACGACCTGGGAACAGATGAATTCATCTTGACAACACATGAGGCATGGACAAAAAAACAAATTATTAAACCACGAAAGCAAATGATCGCCAACTATATTAAGCCTGCCAGGCAATGAAGGATGATCTGGCTCTCAACGTTTTTAGTCCATCCATTCATAGTCCGCAATCTTGTTAATCAATGAAAGAACCTTTGGACTGACTGCTGTTAGCTTTCTTGATGTGGTCTTCTCCACTTTTGATCCCTTCTCAGGGTTCATCTTAAACAGGCATCTGTTCAATTAAAAAAAACATTAGTAATAAAACATTCTCCAAATAATAAATAGAAATAATAAAAGCAGAGTAATTATAATTTGCGTAGGGCATGCTTGTGGAGGATGTTTGCTATAAAGACATGCATGTGAGAGGATGTTATGTGTGAGACAGACATATTGAAAGAGAGTGTTATGTGAATGTGTGTGTGTGTTCTTGAATGAGGACAACATTTTGGGGTTCTCACCAGCATTATAAGGACACCTTGGTTTATGAGGAAACTTCGATATAATTATGTTGTTTTTTGACTCCAAATAATGCCCCCTATCATGTTTTTTAAAAAAAAAAAAGGCCTTATATACCACAATGTGTAAGTGTATGGTTTTTAAGGATGTCCCCTTTAACCACGATGTGCATTTTACAACAGTACAATCCCTCAGGAAATTATACAACAATTTGCGGGAAATGGATAAAATGACGATTTGATGGATAAATATTAAAAATACAAACTTAATATTAACAGATAACAAAGTTTTCGCTTATGGCAGTGTGTCTGCCATAGCCTACATGAAGTTTTGTCTGATTGGTCCGTTTTGAAAACGCCGTTCGCGGGGCTGGACAATTTTCTCCTACACAAGATCTTTTAAAATTAAAAGGTCAAATTTAAAAAAAGAATAAACCTATGAATTAAAAGTGATTGCAGCCTGCGTGTTTTTTTCTCATTGTGATTGACAACACTACCGACCAATGACAATGCAGAGGGAGGTTTTCCTGGGATGTCAATCCTTTTTTTTTCCCGCGAAGATCTTCAGACTGTGTCATCGAGGAACGAAGTAAGCTAATCTGTGCTGTTGTAATACTTTCTGTTAGCCTGGAAAAATCCAGACCCTAATCTATTAAGATTATGGGTCTGGGATCGAACAATGAAAACTGCCTAACTCGAGGGGTGGCACCAAGCATGCATTTGAAACTCTAACTGCACGCAACTGGATAACGCCACGACCAATCACAACAATACACGCTTAGCTACCAGCAGAGCTAAATGATGTTTCATTAACAAAGTTCGGGAGAAGCGCGTCAGATGCTTAGCGTAAACATCACAAGTCAATCAGCGCCATAGGTTTAAATACAGCTGACTCACCTCAATTCACTCGATGGTTTATCAGTAAACCTCCACCACCCCATCTCATCACTCCGAGTTCTCGCTACTCCTATTGGGGGGTAACGTACTCTGGGTTCGGGCCACTGCCGAGCTCGGAGCCCTTTACCGGACAGCACGCCAAACATGCACTACTATTATCCGGCTAATTATATGTAAGCGTGAACTGATAGATTAAACTCTTGCCGTATCCTCTGGATTTCCAGGGTAACTTTCTGTAACATTATTTGTAAAACCTAAAATTTTATGTCTCTTTAAATATCGTCTTTTATTTTGAATACATTTAAGCTACTACGTTTGATAAAGCGAATAATTAAGGTGCCGCGTTATCGTTACCTCAGATTCAAACTCATGCCGGTTTCACACTGCACGCGTAGGACGTAAGCAGCGCGCATCCATTGGGCTT
This sequence comes from Garra rufa, assembly GCF_049309525.1. Lineage (NCBI taxonomy): Eukaryota > Metazoa > Chordata > Actinopteri > Cypriniformes > Cyprinidae > Garra > Garra rufa. The sequence goes on from NC_133361.1 coordinate 106,481,080, forward strand.
TCACACTGGCAGCGTTTGTCGCGCGCAGCTGAACCGCAGCTTGTGTACTGAAAATATAGACGAGTATCGTTCATTCGGTCCGGCATTTCAGGTGTTCTCCGACAACTGTCTGTCATGTGCATTGAATTGTGATATGGTTGTATGTTGTAGATTTACTGTAAGTAGAAAATGAGAAACGCTAAAATATTGAATATATTTTTAGACAAAGATCTTAAAGGTCTTAATGATTACCAGGTTGGTTTAAGATAATTAAAGGCAACAGTTTTTCAATAACGAGAAGAATATGTAAAAGTATGATATTTGGGGTACTAATCACCCCAACTGTTGGGGCTAAAGGCACAATAATTTACAAGATAATAGATGACTGACTTTTACATTTGTTGACTCATATGGTATATATCAGGGTTCCCCAAATCTTACCCTGGAGGTCCAATGCGCTGCAGAGTTTAGCTCCAACCCTGATCACACTCACCTACCTGTTATTCTCTAATGATCCTGAAGGCCTTGATTAGCATGCTCGGGTGTGTTTGATTAGGGTAAGAGCTAAACTCTGCAGGAAAATGGATCTCGAGGTCCAGATTTGATGATCCCTGGTATATATCATATTTTTATGGTGGTTGTCCAACTTTGAGATAATGAAACCATCATATTTAAAAACATGATAAGACATAAGACAAAATTATTATAGGATCACCTTCAATACTTTCAGAATCTTCACTTTTAAAAATTTTGTTTCTGTATTTTAAAATATGTTTTATATTAACATTTTAATGGAAGTAGTATAAATTTATTTATTCTTGTATATATCAAAACAAGCAGAAAATAGGACAAAGTTTGTTAAAGTGATTGTTTTGAACAAGTAGGCTAACTTTGTAAATGTTATTTACAAAAAAAACATTATTTTTACTGGTGAGCCTTTTAAACCGTGATTGTGTTACATGTGATACATGATTTTATGGATAACTTATTTTTCGTGTTAATCAGGCCAGTTTTGATCAAGATCGATGCACTGTGGCTTTAACCCAGCGTAAGCGGCGCAGCAAAAATAGACTCGGCGCCAAAACGATCGCAGCACTGACGCTTCTGCTCTGCTCCTGCTACGCGCTGCCGCGCCGTCCCTGCGTGCGGTGTGAATGCTCTAATCTGTTAACATGGGCGCCGAAAAAAAATACGCCCTGCTTACGAGTGCAGTGTGAAACCGGCGTCAGGGTTAACGTTACGACCAAATAAAAGCTATTTGGCAAATTTAGAAACCACGACTGATGAGTTGAAATGTCTTTGGTCTACGTATATATGATGGTTTTGTATTACGAATTTGTAATATTCGAGATCGACCAGAACCGAACGTCATAGGCTCCCCCCAAACTTCTTAAAAGTAAGTTACGTACTTTGTGGCATAACGTTACAACAACGTTTCTTGGTAACGTCAATATTACAGCAACCATTTCGTCACGTACTTTCTAGAATCTGAACCATAACGTTAGATAGTTAACAAATGATTCGTTGTACTTGCTTCTGTCAAATCGGTTTTGGCCTTACTTTATCCGAACTGTATTTTTTCTTTCAGATTTCTCTCTTTTGTGGAAATATATATCGTTTAGACAGTGTTTTATAATAGAAACTTTATTCCCAAGACTATCCAAGTAATGTTACAATGTTAACAACTTGATAACATACATTACTCATCTGAAGATCTTTCCTACAACTGACTATCACATTTTTGAATTTCAGTGAATACCAGAAAGAGCTCCAGAGGCAGGGGGCTTACCCCTCTTCAGGATGCATGTATACACATTAGTCTAAAAAAAGAAGAAGAAAAAAAAAACATCATTTTATCAAAATATATTGATGAAACTAAAGGTAAGTATTTACACTTATATTTAATGCTTAGAAGAATAATGTAATCTGTATAGTAATGTTGTTTTTGTTGTTATTCTTAATTTATGTATAGTAAATCAAAAATATATTTTTTTTGTCAATTTCAGCCCTGGCAAATTTCATATTATTGTATATAGGTTGTGCCATTTGTTTTTACTTATGTATGAATGAAGTATATCTTTGCTGGCAGTATCTGTGTAAAAAATTTCATTGACCGACATTATGTCAGTGGTGCAATAAATTATGATCTCTTGCAAGATTTTTACTATAAAGGTAAAGGGCTCTCCATTAACGCTTGCTCACTTGTATAGGACAGGTGTTTTTTTATTTTGTTTTTTTGAATGGGCTACTGAAAGAATTTACAAGTAGTTTGTAGGGGTGGGAGAAAAAAATCGATTCTCCGATGCATCGCGATTCTCTCTTCAACGATTCTGAATCGATTCCTAATATTTCAGAATCGATTCTGAGCTTGTTTTTTTCCCGCATTTGGCACGTGTGCGCACTAGAGACGCGGCACGCTTTTTTGCACAGAATTTGCACTGTGAGACACGTGCGCATTGCTTGACGGTGTGTGCTTCCATCTGCAATGCAGTAAAATTAGATGCACGAAACTCGTGCACTGACAGATTTTTTACATGCGCATTGTGTTTGTTTGTCCTAAAGCTCGATTGTGGATGCGGTTAAATGCACTTGCTTTTTCGAATAGTTTTAAACAAAACTGTACATGCAGTTAGTTATGTTTTCAGAGCAGGACAGATCTGTGCATCAGTGGCGTTCCGTCCATATAAGCTGCTAATGCTCCGCATACCCAGGCTGTCAGAGAGAATGCATTCACGTGTTAATTAATATAAACGTGCTCAAGTTGATACCTTATTTGAGATTGAATCTTCCAGGCAAGCAGATTCTCTGCATCTTTCTCGACTCCTCAGAATTAATGCGCGTTCTCTGTTTTGCTGGCATGCGCGTGATTTCATTCGCGGGGTAAGCTGTCTGAGAAGCGCTCACCCAAACGGAAAAACGCACTGTTGCTGCCAGATCCTGATTGCTGAAAATCATATTGTGTTTGATGCGCAACTTACTCGACTAAATCAAGTGGAAAAAACAAACAAACATCCTAACTGTATATTTTCATAATTTATCAACAATTCAAAATGTGAAATTCCACTGAAAAAAAATTGCCTATATAAAATGTTTATATACTTTTTAAAATAATAACAGGAAAAAGAGGAAATATTAAAATATGATTTCGTCTCTGATTTTAATGGTTTCTAAATAATCTAAAGACATTATTATTTTTGGTATTACTGGTGGTTTTAGCACTCAGCATACCTGGTAAATAAAAGTGTCACCTCTCGCCACTGCTGTGCATTAGTTTGAATGCAGCCTGGTAAAGCTGCCTGTCTATGATCTCATCAGTAAAAATAAAACGCAGTAATGCTGAGGAAAAAAAGAAAATCTATTGTCTGTAAACTTTAGGATACCTAAAGAACACTTATTTTAAATGAGTAATTGTTTTAAAAAGTACCTTGCTTATATAATTTAAAAAATAAAATTGGCACAAAATAAATTAGATATAAAACGTATATGAAAATGTATCCATGTGCAGTACTATTTAAAACTGAGAATGTGAGCATTGTGATATTTAGTTGATAATGAAAACAGTAATTAAATTGAATGTTGAAACCAGTGAAGATTGACACACCTACTATACTACACTCCAACTATAAACAAAAAGCATAGAAACTGCAATTTTACATGTTTTTAAAATTGTAAAGTTGTATTTGCACAGCAGAAGAATTAATTGGGGAAAAAATGTAGATCAAGAATCGTTATAGAATCGAATCGTGACTCCCGGAATCGGATCGTGAAGTGCCTGAAGATTCCCACCCCTAGTAGTTTGACTAACATTTAAAAAATGGCACTTTGGGTGTGGGCGCAAAGAAAAAAGTGTATAAGAGATTGTGCGAGTACTGTATTTAGTTTAAAAAAATGTATATGATAAAAAAATAGATGATGACATGTAACTGGTATAAATAAGTCATTGATTTGGTGTGACTTGTTTGTGTTTTTTTTTTTTTTTTTTTTTTTTATTGTATTATTCTTTATGTGTATATATATTATTTGCTGTTTATATTATGTTTTAAATTTGTGTTCTGTGTTAAGATGAAGTTAATGAACTTCACGAAATTTTGTTCTAGTTAATATTTATGAGTTATAAACATTAAGGTAGCCGACTTTTTCTCGGGTGTTTGTTGCAGAAGGGAGTGTTATTAGTGGAACACCTCCTGAGCTCCTCCCCACGCGTGCGTACGATATGGTCAGTCTAATGTATGTGATGCTGACGAGCGCGTGGGTTGCTCACTTCTCTCCGTGAATATCTCTGGTATGTCTTCGTTTCTGTAAAATGTGCATTATTTTGAAGCGTGATTGAGCAATAGCAGAATCAGATTGTGTTTGTTTTATTGGTGTGAGTTAATTTATAATTCAAATGTTGTCAGTGGCGGACTGGCCGTCTGGACGTTCGGGAGAATACCAGAACGGCCGCTGCAGCAGGATGGCCGTCGGCCTCTGTGCAGCCGTCACAGTTTTTTTTTTTTTCCTTCTTTTTTTTTCTTGCTCATAATTTACTGTTGTTCTATGTCAAGATCGATAGGTGGCAACAATGCGCTTACAAGCCCATAGAAGCGCAAGCTCACTCGTCAATGCTTGTCACTCAACCGTTTACAAGTGCAGGTGGGAGAAAGAACATGGAGACTGCAGGTGTTGGTAATAGGGAAAAAAAAGGAAAGAAAAGGGTGTGAAGGAGGAGGCTGCGGCCGCAGCAGCACAGGGACATAGAGATGAGGGACAGGTGCAGGAACAGGGGGAAGTTCCCCAGACAAGTGCATTGCAACTCGGCAAGTAAGCATGAGATGAGGATAATTAGGGTTATTTCCTAGGTAATCTGACTTTAGCAAATGTAATTTCAGGTTGCTACATTTGTATCTATACCCCAATGAAATAAAACTATTGCAGTTTTTACAGTTGATTAGCTATAAAACACGATATAAACATGCAACTGCATTAACATGAAGGTAGAAGAAATATTTAATAAGTAGTTAAACCGTTTTTGTGCACACTGCAAAAACTCCATAGTCAAGTCAAAAAATCTTGTTTCCTGCTAAAAAAAGTATTTTTAACCTTGTTACTTATATTCATGGGTACCAAAGACGTCACTTCCGCTATGCTCACCGCCATATTTGTGTCCGATATGACAACAGACATAGCGCATCTAAATGAGATTTAATAATAAATTGAAATAAGAAATTACTTTTTACTACTACTTCACACACTGTATATCTGACTTGATTGTACTTTTAGGACAAAAAGTGTACATCATTGTGAACGTAGTCGCTCGATGAAGGCTTTAAGACCTTGAAGAATCCTCTGCCGGCTGGTCACTAACTTACTTCACAGCGAACGAGACTCGCGCTGACGGCACTTATCCCCTTACAGTCCGCGCTTAGATTTCGGCAAATTAGTTTTGGCAAATGCAGAGAAATGTGATTATTGAGCATAAAACCAACATCCAGCAAGCCAAGAAAACATAAAATATACCTAATGGAAGACGTCTTTCACGTCTTGTGTATTCCTAAACCTGGATCTCATTATTGAAGCACAAATTCAAGCACCAAAAGCATGAGATTTCTTTATTTAAAATATGCGATTTTATTCATTCAAGCTATATGGCTGCAATAACATTTTAGTTTAATTTAGTTTAGTTTATTACACCACTTGTGCAGCCAGTCACAATTCACAATGGTACCATTTACTCGGGACGATGGTTTGTGTGTAACTTTGTTGTACATAAATAGTTTCAGCAAAACAAATATGATTATTTTTGAGAACCTTTTTACATGTATATACTTTACTGCAGGCGTTGTAATGACGAATGCTATGTAGTAAAATAGTTTAGCGTTTATTATTTAATTTTCATAATTCACTAAACACCGTATATTCTAAAACACCTTTAACTATAAAACACTCTTGCTCTTAAGCCAAATATACACTGAAACAAATAATTTACGGCATCTGGATGTACAGTAAGTCACTATTCTCTGCATTAGCACTGTTTTGAACTTGCTGTTCTAATGCTTTCTTGTTTACTAAATCTTTGGACTTATGAATTGATCGGTTCAAAATGATGTAATTGCAAAAAAAATGCTTCTTTTCATTTTAAGGCATTATTTTCGTATTAATGTACTGATTCACAATCTTAGTCAATAATTAATTATTATTCCACTACTCTTATTGTGACGAAAAAAACACCCTTGCTGTGAAAAGCACCTGCGTGAATGACACTGGTACGCTAAAGGCTATATGCATACCGACCCACTTCAAGCACTGCTAAGAACGAATAAAACTGTAGTTAGGTTTTTTCTGATGACTGTTGTTACAGCGTACAGAACAACAGATCTTGGGCATATTGTATCCTTGTTGTGAACATTCTGGGAGTTTTGTTGATCTTCCTCTGGTAGTTGTGGCTACTGTGACCATAGACTGAAACAGGTGGCGCGGTCACAAAAATGGCGGCGATAAAGCACAGTGACGTCACATGGTCCCTATGGATACTAAGCAAGAGTATAAGGTGTGAGATTATTATTCTTATATTGAGTATATAAGCCTTATTTTTAGAATTCTTACCAAGTGTGATTTGTCTTATTTCATTGATAGATTATTTCACTTAAGTTAAGAAGTTTTCGACTAAAATCAAGTATTTTAAGGGTTAGGTTAGTCGAAAGCTTCTTAAATTAAGTGAAATAATCTGCCAATGAAACAAGAATTTGCTAAGAATTCTCAAAATAAGACAAATATACTCAAAATAAGATTAATAATATAACCTCTTCTGCTCTTGCTTAGTATATAAGTCTCAAAACAAGATCAAAAATACTTTTTAGCTGGAAACATGATTTTTTTGACTTGGTTAGATGAACAGTTTTTGCAGAGCCGTATTTTTTGCACAAATTAATTAAGAGATTAGCAAGTAATAAATATAGTTTAAGATTGCATGCCATTTCTACCATTTGTTTTTGTATGTTTTAGGTAGTCACCTCATCTGCATATTTTTTTAGCAGAGAGACATTAAAGAGGGCTGTTCTGTGAGTATTCTACACTATGCTTTTAACACATCTTTTAGTCAAAATCAGAGATAATTCTATAATTTGGAAGGTAAAACATCATGGGTTAAGATTTAAGTATTTTGATTATTTTGAAAGCTGCTGATTAGCTTTCACACACATCTGTTGTTGTGGGCTGAGCTGAGTCAAAGTCCAGGGGTCCGTTCTTCGTACCTCGCTTACTACATCCAAGATCAAATGACACATCCAAGATCAAATCATCGCGCTAACTATGAGCTCGCTATTCCGGTTCTCCGAACGCACCTGTTGTTGATGATTAGTATAGCTGGATGAAGTTATTTGAGATCACTGGGTGGCTTAAAAGGGGCTACGTATCGATAGTAGAAACATTGATCGGCAACTCTTTGATTGGTCGGCAAACATGACAAAGGAGCGCGCTCAGTATTTTTCTGCAGCAGAGCAAGAACTCTTGATTGAGGGTTTTCAGGAGTTTCAGAGTTTAATTAAAACGCAAGGGAACACTGCAAAGACTGGAAAAGCAAGGAGAGAGGGCTGGCAAAAAGTAGTGAACAAATTAAATGCGTTAATGCTGCCCATGTTACATGTTTTTTCCTTGATATGTTATTTTATTTATATTTTTATACAATACCGTTCAAAAGTTTGGGGTCAGTAAGACTTGTAATAGTCTTTAAAGAAGTCTCTTATGCTCATCAAGACTGCATTTATTTGATTAAAAATACAGAAAAAACAGTAATATTGCAAATTGTTTTTACAAAATAAAATAATGTTTTTGTTTTTTTAATATATTTTAACATACTTTGAAATAGAATTTATTCCTGTGATGAAAAGCTGAATTTTTATCAGCTGTTACTCCAGTCTTAAGTGTCACACGATCCTTCAGGAATCATTCTAATATGCTGATTTATTATTAGAATGATCAATGTTGGATAATATCAACAGTTGTGCTGCCAAATATTTTTTGGAACCTGTCATATATATATAGGCCTACACTTTCTTGCAAGATACTTTTCTTTTCCCACGTGAGTCAGTCCGCGTCAGTCGTGCTCTTTAACCAATCAGATGTGACCTCGCCATTTCAACCAATCATAACCCGCCAGGAGCGCAGCCTAAATCCTGTTTACATGAACAGGGTTTCCGCGGGGTCTTAAATAGTCTTAAAAAGTCTAAAATTTCTAAATCAAAATTTTAGGCCTTAAAAAGTCTTAAATTCGCTGTTCTAGGTCTTAAATAATTTGACACAGGTCTTATTTTTCCGATGTCCATGTAACGCTACCTCTAAAGCTTATTTAAATTCTCTTTCTGTTGTTTCCGTGGTGTTGTAGTTCTTTATTTCACTGGTCCAAATATAGTTTGCTGCATTTAAACTACAAATGAGACCAGCATGCAATAGCCAATCAGCTTTCTGTTATTGGCGCGAGTCTCTCTCGGATTGTACCGCAGAAGTAAAATGGATTTAACTTTTTAGCTATGGGGAAGTGCAAGTTTAGTGATACTTAGCTTGAAAAAACTGAATATAGGGCTTGGCTAAGGCCAGTTGCTAACAACTAGATTTTTTTCTCCCTCTGTGGAAGTTACTGCGTCTTCAGACAGAATCGCAGTAGCAGAATACTGGTCAAACTACCTTTTTCTGTATATAATGTTATCAATAATAATAAGATATATAAGTTAGGTCGAGCTAGCTGACCGCCAGCCTTCGAAATCCTTTTAAAAATTTTTACTTGCCCGACCGAACAAACCACCTGATTAAAACTGAAGTGACAAAAACAACTAGCGAAGCATCAAAAGGCAAGAAAGATTCCTATTTTTATACATTCAATGTAAACAGAAATTGATAATGGATATGTGTGTATTTCTGGTCTATTTGAGACATACTTATAAACAAATGTAACCGCACTCTAAAGAAACACACTGAGGTAAAAATTTCAAATGTAAAGTTTATTTATAACATGACATTGTTCAGAAATATACCAAGTGAGCTTTTTGCTGAAAATTCTCACAATTACAAATGTTACATTAATTTTAGCTCAATAAAAAAGTAGTTAGTCAAGTAGTTACTTACTTATTAGACAATATGCAACATTAGCAGAAGCATTCTCCTAGCAACGTTTTGCTATAATTCAGCGTTTTGCTCGAATCAGTTGAAATAACTCGCTCATGAAGTGACTTACCGCCACCTGCTGGTGGTTTAGTGTGTTTAAAAGTATGCCTCCACACCCAACATTTCTAATGTATATATTTAGAAATAAATAAATGTATTTAAAACATTAATCTCACTTTTTATTTTGCAGTGTAAATTATGTAATCTCACTGCTAACAGCCATTTAGAATTTATTGATAAATTCATAAAATAAATTTGAAAGGTAATGCATACATTTCAAAAGTAAAAAAAAAAAAAAAAAAAGCCTTTATAAAGGTAAATCAAATATGCAGATTTAAGATGTAAAAGCTAATAGAGTACTGATGAAAATATTGCTTCAGAATTTTTTTTTTTTTACGTCAGATATTTCTAGTGGTACTTTTATGGGCATTTTTTGTGTGGAATATTATCTGCTGATATGAAAAGTACTAGGGCTGGGCGATTTGGCCTAAAATCAAAATCTCGATTAATTGAACATTTTAACTCGATTACGATTAATGAACGATTATTTTATTTATTAATTAAATTATATTGAATTATATTTATATTATATTTATATATTATTATTTTTTTTTGCCCTCATAGTTCAATGGCAAGTTTTGTACAGTAAATATGCTCACATATTACAAGTGAGAGATTTTTGAATGAAGGGTACATTACTTGATTTAAAATTAATTGAAGGAAACACATCTGCTATCTTTGATTATTTATTGACCTTCAGTGTTGAACAACTTAAATTAAAGCACACATTGCTTAAAATGAAAAGCCACATTTTTCTTAAATTAGTGAAAATAAATAACTTGCACTTTTGGAAACAAAATAAATTATTTTCAATGTTTTTCATATTAAAAGTAGAAAATAAGCAGTATCTCTTCTAAATAAAATTTCTCTTGTGTATCCTGTAAATACTTTTTACTGTATAAATACTGTTTAAGCTCTCCATCGAAATGTCGGCGGAATAACGTAACGTAACAGAGCGGGGTCACGTGATTCCACAGGTGGTAGTGTTTTTAAAGGGAAAGTAATTGAAATAATTGACCTGGAAAAATTTGATCGATTATAGGTTCTGAATGTCGATTTCGATTACTTTTCGATTAATCGCCCAGCCCTAAAAAGTACACAGTATATCGTAGTAATAAATATTATTTATGACAGCCATGAAATTGTGTTTACTTTTTACATTAAACACATTAAATATTACATATATGCATGTAATATAATATCTATTTCCATTACAGGTTTCGGTCTTAAATTTCATATAAGGTGGTATTAAAAAGGTCTTAAAAAGTCTTAAATTTGACTTGTTCATATCTGCAGAAACCCTGATGAAATAAACCTGCTCCAGAGCAGGTTTAAGCTTGCAGAGCTGTTGCTATGACAGCAAGTCCAGGATGAGCTTCGAAGAACCAAACAATCCAAGATCATGCCAAATCGTCAACAATCAAATCCAGCTAACTTAGTTAGCGAGGTACGAAGAACGGACCCCAGGGCTGTTTTTTAGTCCCAGTCCGCCACTGAATGTTGTTAAATTCGTTATGATGCTAATGTTACAACCCGTGGCTCAAAGGGAAGCAACAAAAGAGGGACGCACGGAAACATAAGGTCGAATTGGAAAAGGGCTTTATTCAACTTAAACATAACTCACTGAAAAGAAACAACAAAACATAATAATATTCCTGTATACGTCAGAATCAGTGTGTAGCGCAAGGTGCCTGAGTGCAACATTGTAATGTACTGATGGTGCAGTGTAAAAGGTGCTGAAATTAACCAGACTCCAACCTAATACAACCCAAAGTCCAAAACCCCATTTCTGTTTGCCTCAACGATCGCTCTTTTAAAGGAGCACTCAGAGCGCAGGGGCAGGTGCATTCAATCTGCAGACTGCCGCAAGTAGAACCGCCAATCACATCTCACAGGCTCAATGACGGAGACCGTCACACCCCTCTCCATAAGACAGGGACTCTGCAAAGAGACCTGCAACAAAATATAAAACATAAGTCACGTGATCTAAAAACAAAACAAAAAAACAGCTCCCAGAACACCAGAAAAGAAAAATGCATTATGTTGCATGTGAAATACGTGACAGCGCATCCGCTACCACGTTTTCTGATTTGACACGGACTTACTTTCGTTTTCATAATAAGGTTTTAATAGATACTATTGGCCGAGATACCATAACTTAATCTCCTGAGTCAAAGACTCTATATTCGACTGTTCGACCGTATAACCGCTTCATGTTTTGTTGACATTTCTGAAGACTTACTTTAGCAAGTTCCCTTGCCTGAACCAGTCGGTTCTTAATATGAGCAGAAACGTCCCGCTTTAAACGCGGCCAAAAAAAATATCGCAACAAGCGGTCATAAGTCTTTCGCCCACCTTGATGACCAGCTTGATCATGTGCAAATTCAATCATACGTCGAAAATTATCAGGAACCACCACCTGGAAAATAGGATCTCCAACCAAGTCACCTTTGTGAGGAATCCATTTCCTCAACAACACTCCATCACTGACCACATACCCACGAGCAAGGTTACCCACTTCTGTTGGAGTAACAGCACTCTGGAACAGTACCTCCAAAGAGGAATCGCGTCGTTGCTCACTTCCAAGTTCCTCTGCTGACATAGGAAAAGACAGTGCAGACACGTCAGGAACAAACAAATCAGTGCAGACTTTATTTGACTGAATTTCCTTTTGAAGAATCATTTCATCCTCTCGCTGCTTCATTGCACGAGTTACTACACAGGCGGCATCTTGACGGCGTTCAATTTCATTCTTATTTTCAATAACTATCGAGAACAGTGAACTGTCAGCCCAAACACGCCCACCTACTAGTCCGTTTCCCAAAATGATATGAACTCCTTCAATTGGTAACGCTGGCCGTACTCCTACTACCACATCGCCTTGAATCAACGCAGACTGAAGTTTCACTTTATGAAGAGGCACGGACAAAACATTCAGTCCTATTCCCTTGATTAACACGCTCTCACCAGTATGCGAGTGCGGAGAAAAAGGAAGAACAGACTCCAAAATGAACGAATCCATCGAACCAGTGTCCCTTAATATTTTCACAGGAACTTTATTTTCCTCTCCTAAAGATACCCAACCTTCTGAAATAAAAGGCGCGTAAGAGGCCAAAAATTCACCCCCAAATGTCGGATTTTTTACTTCTTCAGACCAAGCTGATGACACGGAAACAACGGAGTTAACAAGTGAACATGACATGGTTCGTTTATCTTTATTCTTAAGTACTGGACAGTCCAACTTCCAATGCCCCTTCTCCCGACAGTAATTGCATACCTTACTCGGGTCAGATTTTCCTGTGAACCCTCGCTCATTTTTAAATGGAGTTTTTACAAATGAAGCAGACTGAACATCACGATCATGTACATCAACAAAAGCGGATTTATGCGTCAGTACAAAATCGTCAGCTAACATTGCCGCTTCCTCAGGAGTTTCAACATGGTGCTCATTGATATATGTAGCAACACGAGTCGGGAGTGAGTTTTTAAATTGCTCTAAAACCATCAAGTGACTTAAATCTTCAAATGTCTTAATATCTAATGCTGTACACCAACGATTAAAGTTTCTCCTCAAATCTCTAACAAATTCTATATGTGTCTGGGCGTCATCTATTCTCTGCAAACGAAAACGCTGTCTGTAAGCTTCTGGTACGCACTCATAAGCTTTTAAGATTACAGATTTGACTTTATCATAATCTCTACAATCATCAATCAACATTGAAGAGAAAGCTACCTGTGCTTTTCCTGTTAAAACACACTGAAGTAAAGCTACACAATCATCATTTGACCAGTTCCTCATTTCTACCATACGTTCGAACAAGTTAAAAAAGGTGTCAGGGTCTTCTTCATTAAACTTCGGAACTAGTTTTAAGCTTGAAGTAAGCGAAAAAGACATACCTTGTTTCTCACCAGAGCTAGACAGCCTACCTTCTTTCACCAGTTTCAGTTTAAGGGTTTCCACCTCAAGTCTCGCTTTTTCCAGCTCCAATTTATTACCCTCAGAGCGTTGCTTTAATTTTTCATGCTCCATCTGTAAAAGCAGTAGCTCTTTTTGCTGTTCAAAAGACATATTCGTTTGTAAATTAGATGCACCTGCTATTGACTCCTCCATATTGGACTCTAAAAAGCCTTTTCCAATCAACTCCGTTCTCAAAATAATTTTCACATTTTCTCTACCAAATCTTTTATCCTTAATCACTATTTCATAATATTCCGCTATTTTTAACAATTGTTCCTTAGAACATCTTTCTAAAATTTCATGAGAAGGTGAAGTAATAAACAAATCAAAATCGTCCATGAAAATTCACCACAAAAAAAACACAATTTAAATTTACACTGTGCAATCAAATAACGAGAGATCCCTCTAACTACCTATCCAATATTCTAACTACCTCAACCCTAGTCTTCATGCGATTACTTGTGGGGGGTATTTACGCACTATAGCCCGCTGGGTGAAAACGCAACCGGTACGACCAGCGACGCTTTCAACACCATGGATGTGCCCCCGAGATAAATACTACTACCCACGTTCATCGCAACATTACACAAAAAAAACAAACACGACACGTCTCAAAAGAAACATGCCGCTATTCCTAATAGGGAAACTCACGTTCAAAAGACAATATTGCACAGATGTACTTACCAATTGGTGATTAACACGACGACTGAACAAACTTGGGCGTGATTCAAACTAATTCACATGCGTCCCCAAAACCAATTAATCAAAGTTACATTTTTCTTGTAGCTACTAAATTAAACGAGGACGAGCCCCCAATTTGTTACAACCCGTGGCTCAAAGGGAAGCAACAAAAGAGGGACGCACGGAAACATAAGGTCGAATTGGAAAAGGGCTTTATTCAACTTAAACATAACTCACTGAAAAGAAACAACGAAACATAATAATATTCCTGTATACGTCAGAATCAGTGTGTAGCGCAAGGTGCCTGAGTGCAACATTGTAATGTACTGATGGTGCAAAAGGTGCTGAAATTAACCAGACTCCAACCTAATACAACCCAAAGTCCAAAACCCCATTTCTGTTTGCCTCAACGATCGCTCTTTTAAAGGAGCACTCAGAGCGCAGGGGCAGGTGCATTCAATCTGCAGACTGCCGCAAGTAGATCCGCCAATCACATCTCACAGGCTCAATGACGGAGACCGTCACACTAACTAGTTAGCATTTTTTGCTCAGAGTGTGACCAGAGTGAGAGAAGTTGATGTACGTTTATTCCACTGATGACCTCTCTTCGTTTTCATTCAGGTATGTTGTTAAAATAGTTGTTTCATAAAGAAAAGAGGTCCGATTTGCTGTTAATGAGCAAATATTGCACTTAAAGTGTGTTAAAAGGAAATAGCCTGAGTTAATGGCTTGAGACGCACCTGGTGTAGTTTACATGTGTAACGGTGCTAATTATATTGAATGTTAATTTCATTTTTGGAACATAAGGTGAAGAAATATTGATTTATATTTACAAACAGTTTATATATTATAAATTTTCCTAATGTATTATGTTACAAAATATAAATACATACACTATTGCATATGTTAATGTAGTATGCTGAAAGTATCAATCTCATTATGTATTGTAGCACAGATAATACATGTATTCAGAATTATTATTTCTTTTTATTTAAATGTGTTGTTTCTTTTTGTTTATTGATTGTGTAATCACGTCAGTCTAATGTATGTGATGCTGACGAGCGCGTGGGTTGCTCACTTCTCTCCGTGAATATCTCTGAGTGTGACCAGAGTGAGAGAAGTTGATGTACGTTTATTCCACTGATGACCTCTCTTCGTTTTCATTCAGATTAAAAGTCATCGGATCTCATCATCTAGTGGTTGTGTGATTCTTGGGCGATGGGTGACGGGTCCAGACATGCTACAGACAGAAGGTCTCAAACCATTATTTTGGAAATGTACCACCTCATCACATTTCCAGTGTCACAATTTTAGAATCTTTAAATTATTTTTTGTAATATTGATGTTACATATTTTTAAAAAGCATTAAAGGGTTAGTTCACCCCAAAATCAAAAGTAGCCCATTTTTTACTCACCCTCAAGGCATCCTAGGTGTGTATGACTCCTTACTTTCAGATGAATGCAATCAGAGTTTTTTCTGGCTCCTTCAAGCTTTATTATTCCATGGGTGGGTGTTTCTATTCATCAGTCCAAAACAAGTTGCATCCATCCATAATAAAAAGTGCTTCGCACGGCTCCGGGGTTTTATGCATGCGCGACTTGGATGTCCTATGTAATCTGCCCAAAGCTGCTTCTGTGTACAACTGTCAATGCAAGCTAGAGAAAAGAGATTATTATGTTTTAAATATAGATTATTATTATTTTTTTTTTTTTTTACAAAACACATCGATTGGCTACAGGAGGGCTTTATTCACTCCTGGAGCCGTGTGAGGCACTTTTTATTATGAATATGCACTTTATTGGACTTGTTTTGGACTGATGAGTAGAAATGCCTGCCCATTGCATTATAAAGCTTAAAAGAGCCAGAACAATTTTTAATATAACTCTGATTGGATTTGTTTGAAAGAAGGAAGTCATGTACACCTAATGCCTTGAGGGTGAGTAAATAATGGGCTAATTTGAATTGTTGAGTGTATAAAGCCTTGTAAAGCTGTTTTTTAATGGTTAATTAGTTTCTAACTTTAGTGTTTTATCAACTTCTTATATTTCTTATTCAAAACAGGACGTGGTGTTTTCGCAAAACATTTAATTGTCAAGGGATCCTTCATAGTTGAGCATCGCGGAGCTCTGCTTGAGGAGAACAAGTTGAAAAACACCTCAAATCCATACAGATACCATTTTAAACACAATGGAAAAAATTATTGGTAAGTACAATATACTTGAAGTGCATCTAGATATGACAACCAAAATTACATTTCATCAATTTAATTAATGAACCATGTGAGTTATTGTGGACAAAAATACTGCTACTTTGGTATCTATTCGATACTAAGCTTTTAAATGGTCCTGTGTGTAATTGTTTACTCTCTGTCAAGACGGTTAAAGGTTTCTGTTTATAAAATGTTTTTGCAGCATTGAGCATTGTAGCCATGTTTGCTGATCACCTAAATACAGTAGTTAATCAGAAGCAATTAAGTTTGTCAGGACCCATTTAATAATCCAGCTTTGATTATAAAGGAAGTGCTTTTGGACAGTTTTTATTATGTAATTTTATTCTGTTTGTGTGTTTAACCCATTCAAACCCATTTAAAATCTGATGGTTTGAGTAGATCTGTGCATTATGCATTGTGTCTGCAGTGTAAGTGCAAAATACTTGTTTTATTACCACTTAGTCTATTACCTGTAGTGTTTTTAATTATATTACTTACCTTTTGCTTGATCTTTTAAGAAACAAATAGTTACACACTGCATTAGTTAAGGTTGAAAGAATTGCAATAAAACGCCAAAATATATCACTGCAGTAAAGTCATTGTGATTACTTGATGTCTATGATGTGTGTAAATGTTATATAACTTTTTTTTTTACAGCATCGATGCATCTCATGATGATGGTTCACTGGGTAGACTAATAAATGATGACAAGAAACCTAATGCAAAAATGTTGAAAATAGAGGTGAATGGCAATCCACACCTCTGTTTGTTTGCAATTAGAAGTATTTCTGAAGGCCAAGAGATAATCTACGACTATGGAGGAGCTGACCTTCCTTGGCGTGTAAACAAAAGAACACATTCAAAGGTAATCTCTGTCAATATGATATACTATTACAACACGTTTTAAGGATAATGAATATGGTGTAATGCTTCTTAATTAAGAGGACAATATTTAGTTTGACATGGTAGAATAGTTAAATTAGTCATATTGTGATCCATTCATTTCAGAACACATTTGTATTTGAAACTAAATCTGATGTGTTCTGAATGCCCCAATTAAAGTGAAGTAACGCCTGCTCACCTAACATTCTGTAGAAACTCTTTTAACACATTTGAAGGAAAAACTGCTGATTTAGTGTGGCTTAAAAGAAAACACCCTTTTAACACAAAAATTAAAAAGTCCATAAATAGGCATTACGTGCACTTCACAGATCATATTCGTGAATGTGCAAGCTGGTATTTATTTGTGTTATGCCCATTATGAATTGCTGACAAAATCAATCATTTTAAATGCTACAAGTGGATTTAAGCATTACAAAATATATTTGTTACAACATAATTTTTGTATGTAGTCTCATAACTACTAGTTCTTAACTCTGTGCATCATATTTGTGTAAATTTAATCATGTTGTACAAGGACTTGGTTTGGTAAAGTAGGACTCCTGTATGTAGTCTCATTGCTGTTAGTTTATAACTCTGCATCATATTTGTGTAAATTTAATCATGGTGTACAAGGACTTGGTTTGGTAAAGCAGGACTCCTGTATGTAGTCTCATGTAGGGTTGGGAATCGAAAATCGATTCCGATTCTGGAATCGGATACTTAAGATAAAAATTTGGATACTTATTAAAATTTCTATTCCTCGTTTCGATTCCTGGGTGCATTTTTTCATCTAGTGATCTGCCAGGACCTTGTGTGGTAATGTAAACATCAGTCTAGTACAAGATGGATCGCCGTAAGCGTTTAAAAGTGTGTCTACGCTTTTTTAAAACCGAAGACAAAGCTACTGCTGCACGCAAACTTCATCTTAGAGATCTGCAAGGGATGGGTGTTTTAGTCCCGCGCCCGCCCGCTCCAGAAGGAATATATGTTATTTCATCCCGCAAAAGCCACATAAAAGTAACTTATACCCCCGCGGGAAGACAGGCATCTACTTCATCTCTTGGCTGCATGAAACAAGCCCTCCCTTTAATGTAAAGGCAAAGATGATCAGAGTTATAGTAACGAACTCGTGTGTGCCTAATGTATTCATTCTTGTATATTAGAGTCGTACATAAGGCACGCATAAGTCCGCTCTTGATTCACAAAATATTCATGCTTTCGAGGCTCTGATCCAGAGTATTTTTGTGTGAAATTTCAAAATATTTGCATAGTTTAAACAGCATAAACAGATTTACAATGTATTTACTGTATTTTTTATTTATATGTTTGTTTTATAATAAATACAAACAGTAGATATTCAGTCACTTAAGAAAGAGTACTCTGAAGTTGTGAAGAATGTCTGAATTAAATAATTTAGGTGCTTTAAATCTGCATATGTATATTCATGTTAAAAAGTTAGATAACAGGGTTTTCTTTTAAATTAAAAAGTATAGCTTTAATTTAAAGTTTGTTTGAATTTTTTATAACATGCAGGAGAAAAATAAAGGCAAAACAAATGTTTAGGTTAATAAAAAAGGTTAAAAAATAAACACCTTTAGAGGAAATGTCAGGCATAGGGGGCCTTACAAAATTGACCCGAGAAGAAGGGGGGCCCTGATATAAAAAAGGTTGAGAACCCCTGTAATAAAATATGTTGCAAGCAAGCACTGCAAATAAACATGTTTGATATATTAATGTTTGACTTTTGTGTTTGTTGTTGTTTTTTATACTAAATTGGAATCGAAACTGGGAATCGAAAAGAATTGGAATCTATAAGTGGAATCGGAATCTGAATAGAAATCGATAAAATTCAAACGATACCCAACCCTAGTCCTGAGAGTTTAGCTGCTTGAGGGCTGACCTCAGATGGCTTTGTAGAAGCATCAGAGGCATGGTAATTAAACTGTTTGATGCGTCAGTTCAGAGTGGAGGTAAGTGAACCATGCTTTTTTCTTGATGAAGTACTTCAGATACAGTGCCAAAACTCCCTCAAAGATATCGTGACCTAGACATGGTGGCAAGCCTGGCATACAAACGTTGAAGTATTTCACTGAATTGAACACTGACCTGAACTTCACTCCTTCGATGTCTGGTGTATTGTTAATCTGGAGGCAATCAATAGCAGAGTTGTAGTTCTCTTTGGTAAGTTCTGGTCCACACAGATTTGGGTCAGCACCCTGAAACTTAGATTTCGTCAGTACCTGCAGAAGAACTAAAGTTTTCAGTGAAGCCACCAATACAGTGAGAACCCAGATTATCACCAGCAATGCAAAACAAAGTCCCTTTGACTCTATTTTCATCTGATGCAACAATCCCACTGTCCTCCAATTCTTTCAAGTCTGCTAGTAATTCAGAGTACACATTAGCACGACCAAACTCTTTAAAATCTTTCTCCCTGTACAGTAAGACAAGAGACGTGTGGTCTGTGTTTGAGCGTAGACGAAGTGGCAAGTTTGCCGGTGATGCATAAACAGCTAATACCTTGTGTTTTGTCCTTGCAGAGCCTAAAGGGTTAACGACTTCAAAGGCATCCTGGTAGAGTATTAGCTTGAGGCATGATGGGTTTTGACCAAAAAAATCATTTGATTTAAACAGCTTATCACTTATGTCACACAGAACATCAGCAGGAGGCTCAGTAGAGGGCTCTTCTGATTTCTGCCACAGATCAGACTCTAGCAGACATCTCAACGTCTCTCTTAAAGGAACACTCCACTTTTTTTGGAAATAGGCTCATTCTCCAACTCCCCCCGAGTTAATAAGTTGATTTTTACCGTTTTGAAATCCATTCAACCGTTCTCCTGTTCTGGCGATATCACTTTTAGCATAGTTAGCATAGATCATTGAATCCTATTAGACCAATAGCATCACGTTCAAAAATGACCAACGAGTTTCCATATTTGTTGTATTTAAAACTTGACTCTTCTGTAGTTATATCGTGTACCAGTGGAAATGCAAAGCTGCTAATTTCTAGGCTGATAAGATTAGGAACTGCACTCCCATTCCGGCGTAATAGTCAAGGAAGTTTGCTGCCGTAATATGGCCGAAGCACGCGGAGTATTTTCAGAAATGAGTTCCCAGCTAGTTTAGTATTTGCACATGTGCTGCGTGGTATTACTGCTCCTGCTTCAGCCTTATTACAGAGGAACAGAGGGCGCGGTCACCGCCGCGTCGGGGACCGAGAAAGCGGACGCCGCTGCCTTCCCGCGAAACAGCGTCTCCACCCCCGCCGCAAAGCAGGGGCGCTTCCGCATAGCCTCGGCGCTACGGGCATCCATCGCCAGGCAGGCGTAGATGTATTGAAAACGTGCGGCCGACGCCGCCTCGAAAGACATCCCCCCTGTTTTGGGAACAGAGCGAGTGGTCGCCTCCTCCTCAAAAAAAAATCCTCCCCGCTGGACCCATCTGAGATGGCTGCATTCTGTCACGGAGAGAGGGAGGGGATCTGGGTCCAGGTGCAGGAAAGAGAATTTATTAACAAAAAGTAAACAAAACACAAAAAGGCCAAACACGGCACAATAAACAGAACAGGAACACGATCTAGAGCTAGAGTCTTCAGGAACACAGAGTAACAAGACAGAACATAAAGACAATGCAGCCAGCATGAGCAGTGAGACATGAGAGTTCTTATAGTCCAGATAATTGTGAGCAGGTGTGAGTGTAATCAGTGCTAATGACAAGACAGAAGTGAACAATCAGGGAAGTGAACAATCAGGGAAGTGACCTCAGGTGGCTGAGGAAAACCCCACAGCCCAGATCATGACACTTGCAGCCTGCTTCAATACACCGAAAGAAACAACGTGGCTCATTCCTATGCAGTTTACAATGAAGCACGTAGCCCCTTGATGACTGAACTACCTTACCACAGAAATTACAGGTTAACATATCGCCATGTACTTGGGTAATTCCTCCCTAGCAAATTAAGCACGCCAAACACAGAAGCTAATCCAGAGCAATGCTTCCCTCACCACAGTAATGCTAACTCAACCTCACTCATAAAAAACTGCTAAAATTATTTATAAACACTGGGCTGGTGGATTTTTATAACAGAGATAACTTTAAGTTGCATGTAATCACCTCACCTCGAATTAATTGTAAGCTGCCAGGATGTCTACAAATGGGCTCTATGCACGGAGCCACGTGACGTATTTCCGAAAGAATTTTAGAGTGCACACCTTTTTCCGGTCCTGCTGAAGCTTGCCTGTGTTCTTCCTTTGCATTTGGCAATTCTTACAACTACTTCAGTTATCTTGTTTTTCATTGTGTTTAACTTTAAATTGTATACACGCGTGTGTGTGTACAAGATTACATCCAAGAGGACTAAGTTTTCCTTCCAAAAGAGAGAGGACAGCACAGCTAGCTACCACTGCTGTGTACCACAATGCACAGCATCGTCAAGGTGTAACTCTTTTTTTAAGTTTGCACACCTTTCCGAAAGATGGTGAGTTACAGAAGAAGTGGGTAATTAATATACGACGAGACTGCTTCAAGATCACAGTTCATACAAGAGTCTGCAGTCGTCATTTTTCACCTGCTGATCTGATCGAGCACACTACACCAGGCGGACGCAGACTTCTGAAGAAGGGGGCTGTTCCGGTCCTGTTTGAGTGGAACAGCTACTCTCTGCCTGCCACTCGTCCTAGTGTTTGGGACCGGACCGAGAGACCAAACACCCCTGATCTCCCTGATGATGAGGAGCCAGTGATGGAGATTGACTGCCATGACCACGATTACTGCTACACCACTGAGCCAGCAGCAGTGGATCTAGCCCTGGGCGAGGCTCAGAGTTCACATCGAGCGAATCATTCGGAGGGTGAAGGAACACAAACTGTTCAGTACAGTCATTCCCCTTTCGCTCACTGGTAGCATCAATCAGTTTTTTGCTGTTGCCTGCATTTTGGTCAACAACCAAAATGAGCCGCTTGTTTAAGCCTGGGCCACTAAATCCTAATTTGCCATTGTAAATAGATTGTTACAGTTCTATGTTGTTTGTGTCATTTTTCGTAGTAAAAAGAATTGTCACCATAATCATTTGTAAATAGTAAATTTCATAATCAAACATCTTGTGTATAGTTATGTAAAAAATCTAACAACATGAATACATTTGTAAATCATCATCTTATGTGTTTTAAGTTATTGAGTAAGCAATTTGTCTTGTAAAACTATATTTTATAAATAACATTCACATATTATCTTTTTAGGTTACCTCTTTATTTATTTGTTAAAACAAAGTCACATCAGTATTTCAATGTATATAGACCGACAGACATGAAGACATGTTAAACCCAAGCATCATTAAAAAAACCTTTGAACATACTGCTATACTGTGTCATCACAATCATCACACAGATACAGCTCAAGAGATTGTGTTATTTAAAGAAATGTAAAGTTAATCATGTGAATGTATCAGTATATCAGTATGTTTGTTGTTGAGTGTATGTGTAAATGGAAACCCAAGTAACAAATTACATCATTAACATATTAACAAGGTAGAACTCTGAACTAAAATAACAATGTTGTAAAACAGGATTAAATCAGGTCAGAACCAGAGGTAATGAGTACATAACTAAAACTAACCAGAACTATGACAGAAAAATTACAATTTTACCCTAGTTCAAAGACAAGAACTTGGGTAGGTAAATGTAAAAGAAAAACAAATCGCACCTCAGCTTAATACTGTCTAACACAACATCATCTCTGTAGATCCGCTACACAAACATATCATCAATGGCACACACAACAAAGGCGCACCACTGCATGCCGGTGATTAGGAGTTGCCCCTGGACCTGCCAATAGTAAGCATGGCTATGCTTTAGCTGGTGTTTGCCATGCTCCATTGTGAGGTATCTGCAGTCTACGTAGCTCTGCACATTTGGACACTTAACTTCAACAAGACCAAAGCAAGGTCTCTCCAGGCTATCATACACAGACCCATCCGGTGAGGCTCCGAGCCAGGGAGCGTCGGGGTGAATAACTAGTCCACATTTAGTCAAGTTCAGATTTTTCAAAGTTGCATAGTCCTTTAATGCTCCAGTCTCCATGTCCAGCCCTCTCTTCATTTGTTGTGTCTGTCTTACACCCCGGATAATCCTTTCTGCCAGGTTTTCCGCTGTTCGCCCATCTCTCACATGGCATACTGGGAAGCGGTCACTCTCTCCTTTCTCAAGACATGCCACTCAGGTGCTGCACTCTGGCCTCTTGTTGATGCTTCGATGAGGTGAGACTGTGGCCAGGTTACACCCAGTGATGAGAGGTGCAGCTGTTCCTGGCTAGTTGGCACAAGGTGGCAAACTGCAGGTGGTATGTGGCAGTCTTCTGGTGGCAGTTGAGGAAAGGGAGGGGCATCTGTATGTGTAATGATACCACCAGGTGTTGGTAGAGGATGGTGGTAGGACAAGATGCTCCCAGCCTGCACTTTCCCAAAGACAGAGTCAACAAGTGGTTTGTCATCAGAGATGTTCATGTGACAGATCAGTGGCAAATTGTGTGGGTCAAATCCAGCATAATGAGCTTGAGGGTTAAGTGTTGAAGGGACAGGCAAATCACCACTGTAGGCCTTCTATACAGGGTGGGCCATTTATATGGATATACCTTAATAAAATGGGAATGGTTGGCGATATTAACGTCCTGTTTGTGGCACATTAGTATATGTGAGGGGGCAAACTTTTCAAGATGGGTGGTGACCATGGTGGCCATTTTAAAAGTTTGACCATCTTGGATCCAACTTTTGTTTTTTCAAAAGGAAGAGGGTCATGTGACACATCAGACTTATTGGGAATTTCACAAGAAAAACAATGGTGTGCTTGGTTTTAACGTATCTTGAAAAGTTTGCCCCCTCACATATACTAATGTGCCACAAACAGGACGTCAATATCACCAACCATTCCCATTTTATCAAGGTGTATCCATATAAATGGCCCACCCTGTAGTGTTGACCTAAAAGACAGCAAAAAGAAAACTGTTTTTAAAATGCAGTAATGTTTGTATTGACAATTAGGTATTTTGGTGGAGAAGATCCAGCTTTATACTGTAAAAATAACTGAAGATCTCACTAATAACCTGCTACAATTTGTTATGGTGCCATAAAATGTAGTTGTAATAACTTTAATTTGTCAAAAATTCATAGTAACATTTTTCTAAGTTAGATAATTTAAGTAAAGTCTATCTATTTATCCTCTGTTGAAATCTCAGTCAAGTTTACAATACTGTACCTATTTCCAAATTCTAAACACAGATTCTACATTCTAAGTAAAAATAATACCTTATCCCGCTTGTTGAACTTGTCCCTGGCCTGGCCTTCACCACAACCATGGTATCTACAGGCCCAGGCTTCACTCCCTAGGAAAAGAATGACAAGTTATTAGGACAAGCACTAAATAAAAACAAACGTTACACATGTGACAAAAACAAACCATGGATCGCTGTTTATGCCACTTCTGCTCGGTTTCAGTGCAGGAAAGGACCGTTGGCACAACTGACATCCCGCTTTCGGAGTAATGTGCTGTTTGATAGAGCAGAGCCACTAAATGGTTGCAGACTGCCTGGCCGGCTGCACAGGTGCAGGAGCTCCGTACCAGCACAACTGGCACAGAATCTCGCAGTGTCACCTAAAGTGCAAAAAGAAAAGATGTTAATAGGTTTAAAAGGTAAAAGTATATGCAGCCCTTTAATGTAGAACAGACACGATAGAAGATAGCTGAATAGGATAGCTAGGAATTCAGCTGTGATATGAAAACTCTGTCTTTGAATTTAAATATAGTACTAAAGGAACATCAAAAACACTATGCTGGATCCAATCAAGGTCTCCTGTCTTTCAAACAAGGTGTTATAACAAAGTTATGGTACCTTCAACAGATCCGGCTACAACAGAGTCATACTCAGCTACCCTGTAACAGCATTACCACTGTTTCAGCAAAAAAATCTTACTGTATTTTGAGGTTGGCTCCCATGCAAGTAAAACATGTTTTAAATAACGCTATTAGCCGCTGGTGGATAGCTAGTACAAATATAAATCTTCAAACACTTCTGCTAAGGCTAAAAAAAAAAAAAATAACTTCTACTAAGGCTAGTTAGCATTAGCAACTTACCTTCATAATTACAGATGTAAGAGGAAACGTAAAATTTAAATCCCCTTTCCATCTTATTCTGTGGGGTAGAGCTGAACAACAAGACAATTCGCCTTACATCATTGATTGTTACTTTTGGTAACTCCAGTAAGCACCGGGTGAACTCCAACCTCTCAGCCATTTCACTCAGCTTCGCCGATGACTCCAACAACCGGAAGTAGGACTGCGGTCTGATGTGGAATGCGGAAGTGGAGCGTGCATATAGCCTATTGAAGTCATCTCCAGGTGGTGATCCATGATCTAAGCTGGGTACGGACTGGATCCGGGGGACTGCAGTGACCATCTGATCCGGATACAGGCTGGGTCTGGTGGCTACGGTGACCTCGGAATAAGAATGAAACAGACTAATATTAGCGTAGATGCCATTCTTTTT
>NC_133361.1:106507019-106571477 GCF_049309525.1 Garra rufa
GTGCTATATTGAAATTGCCAGCGTCTTTCTGGTGACTCCGGAGGACCACTCTGCTCCTGTGGGTGACACGGCCCACCCAATCTGCATCCTGGAAAACATCAAAGGTGTCATTAAAAAAAACATCGAAGGTGTCATTAAAAAGGAGTGAGTGAGTGAGTGAGTGAGTGAGTGGGTGGGTGGGTGGGTGGGTGGGTGGTTGTTTGGCTGGGTGGGTGAGTTTGTGAGTGAGTTTTTGCATGAGCGAGCGTGTGTGCTTGTTTTTGTGATTCATGAGGACACAATTTGTATAATGGCACGACCATTACGACGTAAACCTGACATTGCGTGGGTCCTCATTTTTGAAATAGCTTTAAAAACAAATTCAAAATGTAAAAATGCACAATGTTTACTGTCATGGGTAGGTTTAGAGTAGGTGCAGTGTAAGGCCGATATACAGTTTGTACAGTATAAAAACCATTACGCCCATGGAATGTCCTCACTTGGATAGCAAAACAAACCTCAGTGAGTGAGTGAGCGAGCAAGTGTGCGCATGTGTGTGTGTGTGTGTGTGTGTGTGTGTGTGTGTGGGAGCGAGAGTATGTGCGTGTGAGTTAATTTGTGAAAGTGTAAACTGGTCACAATGGATGGACTTACTGTTAGATTTTGCACCGCCATGGGGACCTGCACATGATTGTAGACCAGGACCGCCTCACAGCAATAATGGTACACGGTCTTGTCTCTTCGCGAAATACTGCAGCCCAACTCCAGGTCCCCACGTATTCTATCCGTGTCCTCTTTGGCCACCCGCAAAATGGTCTTACATTGATGAAGACAGCCAGTAGAACGCCTGTTTGGATGAAACGGGTCAAAACAGACAGGATACTTAAGACGCCACCTTTAAGATTACGTGAGACATGACAGGTGCATGCCGATGATAATGTTGCTATTACCAAGCTTTATTTTGACACGATAAAGTCGCACTGCAAACGATGCTTTGCTGCACTTACTTTTTGCGCTGACAAGATTGGACGACAGCAGCGGTGGAGGTGGAAGGGCCGGCAGATGAAGAAGGAGCTGAGGAGCTTCACTGAGGTCCGGCTGGTTCCTGATGAGGAAGCCTAGCCGAAGAAGCTCCTTCACCATTGCCACCTGGTAACCTCTGTCCGGCAGTAGCCTACATAAATGTTGGAAGTCCCAAACCCGGGCGTTCCGTGCCCAGTCTCTGGTGGAAGCCTGGGCTTGATCCGCCGCCGCAGCCCTTTCATCGGGTGTGCCGTCAGTCAGACACCCACTGGCCAGATGCTCGTGGATGTCGTCCTGCGGCTCCTTACACACCAGGCAGTGGACAACCAACCTTTGAGAGAAAAAAACGATACAATACATAACAAAAATTCAAAAAAAAAAAACTAAAATATAGAAAGAACGATACTCTCATTAAAACGATTCAATTAGATATTAAACATCCAAAATAAAAGAAAACTGTTCACACTTTACAGTTTACTGTTTACAGAAATGTAAAATAAATGAAATCATGTTTACATTACACCGTTTTAGAAACGTTGCTCTGTTTACTTATATATATTGTGTTAGCTGATGTATTAACTAATGTTTCATAAATGAACCTGATTGAAAAGTGTTAACAATGAATGTTATTTTTATGACTGTCTATGTCATTCATAATAAACTAAAGTTCTAAACACTTGATTATAGACTGATGGATTTATTGTTTGTTTATGATTACATTTAGTTTGGGGAAAACCTCAAAATGTAACGTTATAAATTAAAAGTACACATTTTTAAAAATGGCAAATGTTTAAAATGCATGAATGTTATATGTGTGACATTGGTTATGCGTATTACATGTATGATTATCTCTATAGCCTTTACAAAGAATTCATGTCATAAATGCTCATTTATTGAGTTATTCACACAGAAAAAAAGGATTCACACAGGTAATCAACAGGTTTATTTGCAGAAGGATGTCCATCGCAACGATGCCAGCAGGTGAGTGTGATGATACCTGTCTTGTGCTCTCCTTGGCTGCGTTCGAAACCGCATACTTCCATACTATATAGTAGGCAAAAAGCAGTAGGCGAGTGAATAAGTCTGTTTGAATCTTAAGTATTCATAAAAGAGTAGGCGAGAATGAGTAGGCGAATGCACTAATTCCCGCGAGATTCAGACGAACGTCTACTTAAAGTGCGTTCGAATATGCCTACTTACCTACTATATAGTAGGGAAAATGAGTACATGAAGAAAGAAGTACGTTCGAAACCTCGGTATTCATAAAAGAGTAGGCGAGAAATCCCCGGATGTCCTACTGCTTCAGCCCAGATTCTGAAGTGTGCATCCGATGGACACTTTTCTATCCCAGAAGCCCACGGGAGATCAATACGTCATAAAGATGAAGAGAAAGAGGATTCGTCATATCCAAACATTTCAAATTAAAAAATGGACGCGGGTGTTTTCAAATGTGAGTATTAGAAACCAGTAACACCGTTCCTTCTGTTTGTTGAGATTCTGTAAACTTCAATTGTTGCAGGTGTAAAGACGCTACATAGCATAGTAACGTTATATTTCTGATTTGTTTTATGTATAGCTAACAGTAGTAAGCACACGTACGTCTCTAATGTGAATATACATGTATAATACACCATATATATCTTAAAGATGATAACCAAATGTATACTTAACATCTGACAGGAAAATCTTAGATAAGTTTTGCAGATGAACACATGTGAATGATGTATGTGTGCTTTTATGCAGTTAGCATCACTGCTTACATTAGATGTTACTGTAAGTAATGTACATTTACATAAAGAAATTAGATGACATAAATTAGATTACATAAAGAATGTTTTATTTGTCCATTAGCACTGTTGATGTATTGAGAAACATTTGTGTTGGATAAAAAGCAACTTACCACATCAGTAACTAACTCAACATGTGAATGTAGTATTGAGAGCATACATCACAAAGGGAATCTATTTGAATGTTACAGGGACAGATGAGCAGACGCATCTGCTTATCCGGTGGAGAGCGGCTAATGAAGCCCTCTTCACCGGAAAGCGAAATGCTGCCATCAAAGGCTTCGAGTAAGTATACAACAGAAATGAATAAAACATCTTTTTAAATTTTAAGCTGTAGTTTATTTTAATTATTGTAATTTCAAATAGTTATTACAGCACTTTTCTGTTTCTTGATTTTGTGCCTTTGCTGCAGAGCTTTTGTGGTGGAGCAGGGCCTGCAAGGAAAGGTCACTGCTTCATTCATTAAAAAAAAAAGGGAAAACTTGAAACAAAAATACAAAGTAAGATCATATTGTTACCTCTAATAAAGAAATCAAATCACACTGTGCTGTTAAACTGACTGTTTTTGTATTGTGTTTGTGCAATTTTGTAGGAACTGAAATGTCCAGCAACTGGCGTGAGCACTGAGGATGGAGAGCCCACAGCAGCATCATGGAAGTGGTATACTGCCATGGATGAGGCAATTGGGAGCAGACCCTCCATCACACCACCTGCTCTCGTTGCCTCATCTGGGCCAGGTGTTGCTGTGGCCTCTTCATCCTCGGTGATGCCAGCGCTGGGAAAAAGAAAAAAAGATCTCGCCGATCTGATGAGGGAGATGGAGGAACGGGAAGCGGAGAGAGAGCGGGAAGCATCTGAGAGGGAGGAAAGAAGATGGCGAGAAATGGAGGAGAAGGAAGACAGAAGGGAACGAGAGAGACAGGAGAGAGAGGAGAGACGAGAAAGAGAGGCAAGAGAAAGAGAAGAGCGATGGCGGCAGGAAACAAGTGAGAGAGAGGAAAGGAGAGACAGGGAGGCAAAGGAAAGGGAGGAAAGATTCCTTCGCGTCCTTGAGGCTCTCACAAAAAAATGAATTAAATAAATTGTAAAATAAAAGCATGTTCTGATCATTTACTCATTTGGTTTACATAAAGAACAAACATTTTAAAATAGATTCTATCTATAGATCTATCGATATGCATACAGTTCTGTGCAAAAATCATAGGCCACTACTTGCTTTGTTGTTTTAGCAATGCTTTAATGACCATCCATATTTATTTTGTAGTCTCTTTTAATAAGATAAAAAGATTCCGATTTTTAAAAATGGTTTTATGTATCTCCTTTATTTAGTTTTTTATAAAGGAGATACATTAAACCATTTTTAAAAATCAGATCAAAATGGCTTCTATAGGCAAATATATATATATATATATATGTGTGACCCTGGACAACAAAACCAGTCATAAGGTAAAATTTTACAAAACTGAGATGTATACAACATATGAAAGCTCAATAAATAAGCTTTCTATTGATATATGGTTTTTTAGGATAGGCCAATATTTGGCCGAGATACATCTATTTGAAAATCTGGAATCTGAGGGTGCAAAAAAATCTAAATACTGAGAAAATGACCTGTAAATGACCAAACTTTATGCATATTACTAATCAAAAATTACATTTTGATATATTTATAGTAGGAATTTTACAAAAAATCTTAATGTAACATGATCTTTAATTAATTTCCTAATGATTTTTGGCATAAAAGAAAAATCAATAATTTTGACCCATACAATGTATTTTTGGCTATTGCTACAAATATACCCCAGCGACTTAAGACTTTAAGGTTTTGTGCTCCAGGGTATATATATTTCTAATCATCTATTCATAATAGCATTGCTAAAACAACATCAAATGGTGGCCTGAGACATTATGCCTGATACGATGCATATAAAACAATTTCTATTCACAGTACACTGTGGACTTATAGACATTTGGTGATGCATTCAGAAGATAGCATTCATAAATTGTTAAAATATAAAGTGATGAACAGTTTGTGCATATGTGGGGTGTAATGTACCACACACACTTTAAAAGGATAGTTTTATTATTGTGTGTCTGATTCCTAAATGCATATAGAGCACTTAAAGGAATATCATGCTGGCCACTGCTCTGTTGGGTTTAGTTCCAACACACCTGTCTGTAATTTTCAAAGCAGCTGTTATTAATTGGTTTGATTAGATTGTTCAGGTGTGTTTAATTAGGGTAGGAAAAACTCTGCAGAACAATGTCCCTCCATGACCTGAATTGAACTTGAGACTGCTTGCACAAACTGCCTTAAGTTTTGCATTAACTACACACTAGTAACAAAGTGATTAAAGTTTAACAAACTATATAAATTTAATCAGTATTCACTTTATGTTGTTTGATCCCCGTGTTTCCCGCCTTTTACACAAGAGCTGAGTATCAGTCAGTGGACTTTCAGAAGTTTCAAAAGCATCATCAAATAATGTCATGAAGCTCCTGAAAATCAGGCTCCATTGACTGATATTGTATTAACGGAATAATAAAAAAAGAGAGATTGAACAACATGAAGGCAGGTAAATAATGATAGAATTTATGTTCAGGTGAACGTCTCGGTTACGTATTGTAACCCTCGTTCCCTGAAGGAGGGAACGGAGACGTCTCGTCGAGACCGACGAATTGGGATATCGCCTGGATAGACCAATCTACTTCGTGTGTATACAAACGAGCCAATGAATATTGGCATGCATGATTGCAGCCAGCTGCGGCTGATCACAGCGTGAGCATATAATGCGCAGCAGGTGCATGCATCATCAAGGTTTCACTGAGGAGCTGGGACAGGCCCGGCCGTACAGCGGTGGTACAGGAGCCGCGGCGACGGGACGAGACGTCTCCGTTCCCTCCTTCAGGGAACGAGGGTTACAATACGTAACCGAGACGTTCCCTATCAGTCGGTCTCTTCGACGTCTCGTCGAGACCGACGAATTGGGATCCCTAACAAAGCGCCGTGGCTGCTGCCCCTTCCAGTGTCCTGAGCGGGCCCCCCTGGGTCCTGTTACTGGCTTTGGCCAGGGGCTCGCATCAAGGAGAGCCAGTCACTGTATAACTCAGCACCATCCATTTCAGTGAAACTGGAGCACTGGGAATATGCGGAGCTCACGTCCTTCCGATAGGAGGTTCGGAGCAATACACATATAATTCAATTCAGGTTTATATGGAAGATTGGAGGTGATTGAACCCTCATATACTGGTAGAAGTACTACCGGGAAAACACACAGCCTCTAGGGCGCAATGTGGAATTTGTAAGAGATGCAATTAAGTCTCTACGTAGAGCCTAGCCCTCTACCGGTTCTGAAGGATTCATCGAGTGAGGGCCTGACGCCTGAGGTTCCGCTACGTCGGTCGTCAAGCTCGGGGGAGGAGCTCGACAGAGCTACTCTAAGGTTACTCTGGAGCAATATAGCAAGCCGACCCGAGGCCTCTCCGTTTCTACCCGTTTGAGGTGAGAACACAGGAGGAGACTGTGTCTACACGAAGGCTATAGAACCTCGTGAACGTGTTAGGGGTCGCCCAGCCCGCCGCTCTACAAATGTCATTTAGTGAGGCGCCACGAGCCAATGCCCAGGAGGATGCAACACTCCTAGTCGAGTGTGCTCTCAGCCTGAGGGGGCAGGGCACACCCTGAACCTGATAGGCCAGGGTAATGGCATCCACTATCCAGTGGGCCATCCTCTGCTTGGAGACGGCATTCCCCTTCTGCCTGCCTCCATGACACACAAAGAGCTGGTCTGAGGTCCTAAAGCTTTGTGTCCGGTCAACGTAGCATCTTAGTGCTCGGACGGGACAAAGCAAAGCCAGGGCTGGGTCTGCCTCCTCCGAGGGCAGCGCTTGCAGGCTCACCACTTGGTCCCTGAAGGGAGTCGTGGGAACCTTGGGCACATAACCAGGCCGGGGCCTCAGTGTTACCTGGGAATCCGCCGGGCCAAACTCTAGGCACGAATCGTCGACCGAAAATGCGTGCAGGTCTCCTACCCTCTTGATGGAAGCCAATGCAAGCAGGAGCAGAGTTTTCATCGAGAGAAACTTCAGCTCTACTGACTGCAAGGGCTCAAAGGGAGCCTGCTGCAGTGCTGTGAGCACTAGCGACAGGTCCCAAGAGGGCACGGAAGGGGGCCTAGTGGGATTCAACCTCCTGGCGCCCCTAAGAAACCTGGTGATCAGGTCGTGCTTCCCTACCGACCTTCCCTCTATGAGGTCATGGTGAGCGGATATAGCAGCCACATAGACTTTAAGGGTTGAGGGGGACAGCCTACGCTCCAACCCTTGCTGCAAAAAGGTGAGCACGGCTCTGATCGGGCATCTTCGGGGGTCCTCTCCCCGGGAGGAACACCAATCAACGAACAGGTTCCATTTAAGGGCGTAGGCATGTCTGGTAGACTGCGCTCGCGCCGAAGTAATAGTGTCAACTACCCCTTGGGGTAGGTCACTTAGAACCTCCGCGTCCCGTCCAGGGACCAGACATGTAATTTCCAGAGGTCTGGACGCGGGTGCCATAAGGTGCCCCGTCTCTGAGTCAGAAGATCCTTCCTCAGAGGGATTTGCCAGGGAGGGGCTGTCGCGAGGAGCATGAGTTCGGGGAACCAGGTCCGAGTGGGCCAGTAAGGGGCTACCAGAAGGACCTGCTCCTCGTCCTCCCTGATCTTGCACAATGTCTGTGCGAGAAGGCTCACTGGGGGAAACGCATATTTGCGGAGGCCCCGCGGCCAGCTACATGCCAGTGCGTCCGTGCCGAGAGTGCCCTCGGTCAGGGAGAAAAAGAGCTGGCAGTGGGCTGTCTCCGGGGAGGCGAACAGATCTACTTGAGCCTCGCCGAAGCGCCTCAAAATCAGCTGAACCGACTGGGGGTGGAGTCTCCACTCTCCGGGAAGCGCAGCTCGTGAGAGCTCGTCGGCTGCACGGTTGAGCAACCCGGGAATGTGAATGGCACGAAGCGACCTCAGATGCTTCTGACTCCACAAGAGGAGATGACGGGCAAGTTGCGACATGCGACGGGAGCGTAGACCGCCTTGCCGGTTGATGTACGCAACGGTCGCAATATTGTCCGTACGGACCAGCACGTGTTTGCCACGTAGGTGCCCCTTGAGGCGGAGCAGGGCGAGACGTACTGCAAGCAACTCGAGGCAGTTGATGTGCCAAGTCAGCTGGGGGCCCGTCCAAACCCCCGAAACTGCCTGTCCGTCGTACGTGGCTCCCCACCCGGTGGCGGAGGCGTCTGTGTGTAGCACAGCATGCCTGGAGACCTGTTCCATGGGTACTCCTGCCCGTAGAAATGAGAGGTCTGACCACGGGGAGAAAGTCTGGCGGCAAGCCGGTGTTATTTGAACCCGGTGAGAGCCGCGAAGCCACGCTCTCCTCGGGACTCGGCCATGAAGCCAGTGTTGAAGCGGTCTCATATGGAGCAGCCCCAGCGGTGTAACCGCCGCTGCTGCTGCCATATGCCCCAGGAGCCTCTGAAATTGTTTCAGTGGGACCGCTGTCCTGCTCTTGAATGTATCTAGGCAGTTCAACACTGACTGAGCACGTTCCTGCGTGAGGCGTGCTGTCTGGCTGACCGAGTCCAGTTCCATACCGAGAAAAGAGATTCTCTGTGTTGGAGAGAGTTTGCTCTTTTCCCAGTTGACCCGAAGACCCAACTGGCTGAGGTGTGCGAGCACCAGGTCCCTGTGTTCGCATAACTGAACCCGAGACTGTGCAAGGATGAGCCAGTCGTCGAGATAGTTGAGAATGCGAATGCCCTGTTCTCTGAGGGGAACAAGGGCCGCCTCCGCGACCTTCGTGAAGACACGGGGGGAGAGGGACAGCCCGAAGGGCAGGACCGTGTACTGATATGCCCTGCCTTCGAACGCGAACCGCAGAAAGGGTCTGTGGCGCGGAAGGATTGAGACATGAAAGTACGCGTCCTTCAGGTCGATCGCTGCAAACCAATCTTGGGGACGGACACATCTGAAAATGTGTTTCTGAGTGAGCATTTTGAACGGTAGCCTGTGAAGGGCTCGGTTCAAGACGCGCAGATCCAAGATCGGCCGAAGCCCGCCGCTTTTCTTGGGTACTATGAAGTACGGGCTGTAAAAGCCCGTCCTCATGTCGGCTGGAGGGACCGGCTGTATCTCTGCACGCAAGATGGGTGCATCTGCGGCCCTGACTGAGGTGAAGTGGATACCTCTGAATTTGGGAGGGCGCCGGGCGAATTGAATCGCATAGCCGAAAGTGATGGTCTGAAGGAGCCAGCAAGATGGGCTGGGAAGCTCTTTCCAGGCTCCCAGAAAATGAACAAGCGGCACAAGGGTGACCACCGTCGTACCCGTGGGGGTGCAGCGAAGAGGGGGGCAGGGACCCTGCCTCACATTCTCGTTGCCGGACCGGGGCGGGGTCAGAGCGTCTGTATGTTGGGTGTGTGAGACGCTTACCTGCGCATGAGCCGATGGTGCGTGAGTAGTCCGTCTTGCCGTGCTCTCGAACCGCCCATCGTCGCTCGCTGGCGAGGGGGGAGGACGGGTGAGGCGCAGGGGTGGCCTGCGCACTCCCCGCAGTCCCGCTTGTGGACCCTGAGATAGAGAAATTTGCTCTTTTGTCGAGTATTTGGGCGGGGGAAAAAACAAACAAAAGATTCTCCGCCCGGCCCTCCTCCGGGGGAGGGAGTGGTGCGGTCACCATCTCCCGAAGAGCAGCATCCTCCATCTCTGGGTCGCCCGTCTCAGGGTCTCTTGTTCTTACGCTTCCCACTGGTCTTTGTGGGGGCCTGGACGGGCTGGGCGGCTGCTCGGCGACCGGCTCCACGGCGCCGTTGTGAAGGCTGCTGCGGTGGCTGCTGTGGAGCGGAGGCGGAAGCCGGGGGCCGCCCTCGGCGACGAGCAGACTGGGGTGCCGCCGGCGGACAGGTGGAGGCAGCAGCTGTACGCCGGGGCAGGATGTGACTGATGGCCTCAGTCTGCTTCTTGGCTGCGGAAAACTGCTGGGCAAAGCTCTCCACAGCGTCGCCGAAGAGGCCGGTCTGGGACACCGGAGCGTCGAGGAACCTGGTCTTATCGCAGTCCCTCATATCAGCCAGACACAGCCAGAGATGGCGTTCCTGGACCACCATGGTGGACATGGCACGACCCAGAGACCGCGCGGTCACCTTCGTCGCACGTAGCGCGAGGTCCGTGGCGATACGAAGTTCACGAAGAACTTCCGGGTCGTGACCACCCTCGTACAGGTATTTCAGTGCCTGGGCCTGATGCACCTGTAGCAACGCCATAGCGTGAAGGGCGGAACCAGCGGAGCCGCAGGCCGCATAGGCACTGCCGATCAGAGCCGACGAGTGCCTACAGGCCTGGGACGGGAGCGACGGATTGTTGCCCCGCCAAGTGGAAGCGGCGCCCGGACACAGTTGCATCGCAACCGCACGCTCCACCGGCGGGACTGCCGTGTATCCCCGCGCTGGTCCGCCATCGAGGGTGGTTAGGGAGGAAGTCCCACTCGAGCGGTTTCGGGCAGTGAAAGGTGCCGTCCACGTTCGGGTGAGTTCTTCATGCACCTCCGGGAAGAATGGCACCGGGGTGGGGCGCTGAGAACCAGCGCGGGCCACCCCGAGATACCAGTCATCCAGCCGGGAGGGGTCGGGACGTGATGGAGGATTCCATTCAAGCCCTACCCTCTCGGCGGCCCGGGCAAGCATAGCCATCATTTCCGGGTCAGTATCGGGCACCGCTGATCGCCCAGTGGACGACAGTGTGCCGTCCTCCTCCTCAGAGAGGTCTGGCTCTCCCCCCGATGCTGCGACCGACATCTGTTCGTCGAGGGGGGCCCCAAAAGTAACGGGCGGTACCCCTAAGGGAGGTCCAACCCGCTCCTCTGAGAGCCCCGGTGGCGACGGAGCGTCGGTGGAAGGAGGAGCCCCCGCCGATGGAATGGGCGGGGGGTTCCTCACCGTCACCGTCAGACCGGGCAGCCCTCTGCTTCCAGCGACAACCCCCCACCCGGCGTTTGCCTGGAGGAACGTTCGTTCTGGGCAGAGGGACTGGAACCCCGCCCCTTTGCAGGAAACGGAGTCTGGTCCGCAACTCCGCGATGGTCATACTCACACAATGGGGACATGACTCATCCACGAACGCTGCCTCAGCGTGTTGTAAGCCCAGACACGTGAGGCAGTGTGCATGGCCATCACCCGGCGCCAGGAAACGGCCGCACCCAGAAACGCACGGGGAGAAAGGCATGACGCCTCGTCTTTAAAAAGACGCTCAACCCGCGGAGCTCCTTTACAAATTCACTCTTTAAGGAAATTGCTCTTATAGGAATTTGCTCTTTTAGTGCTGAGGCGCACAGGGGAAATGGCCGCAGCAACACAGAAGGTGGATGGTGAAAACCAGCTGTGTGCTTCCACTCGACACGGAAGACCACGCCGCTGAAGCGCCGTGCCGCCAACACAAAAGAGAAGAAAAGGAGGTAAGTGTTGCTTCTGACTCGTCCCACACAGAATGGTCCAGCTCCGAAGCGAAAGCTTGATGATGCATGCACCTGCTGCGCATTATATGCTCACGCTGTGATCAGCCGCAGCTGGCTGCAATCATGCATGCCAATATTCATTGGCTCGTTTGTATACACACGAAGTAGATTGGTCTATCCAGGCGATATCCCAATTCGTCGGTCTCGACGAGACGTCGAAGAGACCGACTGATAGGGAACTAACCTTTTAAGCCCCCAAATAAAAAATGTATGACATGCAGTTATATTATAGTAACAGCTTTAGAAAACAGTAAGAAAACAGAAGCTTTATAGAGAGTTTGTTCCGAGACGCTATCAAAAAAGGTTTTTCTAAAATCATTTTGATTTCTGCATTTGACAGATGCTTTTATCCGAACTGACTTACAGTGTTCTTATTACAGGGACCCCAGTGCTTCTGGAGCAATCCGGAGAAATGAGCCTTGCTCAAGGACACACTGGTTATGATGGCTGCTGCAGAGATGGAACCAGCAACCTTCTACTTACCAGTTCAGCAGTTTAGCTAACTACACCACAAAAGTAATAAGGCTACACCAGAAATGAGCATATCTTTGTAAACATTTGAAATTAAATTACGCAAGAACTGAAATGCTGACAATACTCATTTTAAATGTTTTAATTGGTTTAAATGTATTATAGGTAGTCATGCTCATGGAGAGCAGCCACACAGATGTTTGGGGCAGACACAGCTGCAGCCAGGTTGTCCCGCACATGATCTCCCGCTCTTGCCTGAGGGTTGTGGGGTTCAGGGGGGCCGTCATCATGGTCTTCCTCATCCTCTGCCTCAACGATGTCCCCATTGAGAAGAGCCAGATTATGAAGCACAGCACAGCACGCAACAACCTCAGGCACAAAGGCAGGGCTGATCTCTAAGGCCTTGAAGAAGATAGAGCGCCAGCGCGTCTTCATCATCCCAAAAGCTCTCTCAACGATGTTACGGGCACGGGAGTGCTTGCTGTTGAAACGAGCCTGCACAGGGCTCTGTACAGGCTCTCTGTAAGGGGTGATGAGACAGATGGGTGCACTCAGACAAGGATAGCCACCATCCCCAAGGATGCACTTTCCTGGTGGTGGGTACAGGCTGCCCAAATACACAGGGCTGTTCCTCAGTACCCTGGCATCATGCACAGACCCAGGATATCCCACAAAGATGTCAAGGAATTTCCCCCGGTGATCAGTGATGGCCTGGAGTTGGATGGAGTGAAACAACTTCCTGTTGTAGTAACAGTGGGAGTTATTTGCTGGAGGTTTCATGCGGATATGACAGCCGTCGATTGCACCAACTGCACTTAATTTTGCTGTGCAAATCCTGCTCCCACTGCCTCCAGGTCATCACCGGTTGGAAAGCAAATCACCTTCCTTAAAATTCCCAGGACTGCTTTGCTCACTCTGTGCACAATGTCATGCACAGAGGTCTTGGGGATATCGAAGGTCTGTGACACTAGCCTGTAGGACGCTGCATGGGCAAGCCAGTAGAGGAACACCAGCACCTTGATATCCATTTCCCACCCATGGTCAGATTCCTGTCTGAGTACACCAATGAAGGACCTGATAGACGGCAAAGACAGGCGAACGTGGGCACGGTGGTCAGCTGCTTCATCCAAATACAGCTGCAGAATCGGCACAGCTGCATTAAGACCGCAGTAGGATGTGGGGTTCACCGCCTGTAAATATGTGATAGTTAGCACAATACATTTAAATAAAGCATTGTTTCATATGTTGTGGACTTGAACTGATTTATTGTGATGGTTATTTTTAATTTGTCATTGTGGTCAGTAAATAGAATATACCTTAATTCATGCATTAACATGAAAATTAACTGAAAATGCATGTATTCACATTGGTTGATTTTGTCTAGTTCATGTATAGTTAGGTCATATAACAATACAATTAAGTTGCTTTTTTCTTTGTTTTACTAAAATATATAATTTTCAGTGACAAATTATGCAATATAATTTACTATTGGTCAGCATTTATCAACATTATTACATAATTGTAGGAGTGAGCTAGCAATGCAATTAATTTCTGAATTTTTAAGTATTGATACTTACATTTTTTGATTGTAGAATGAACATTCTTCTCCAAAGGTGAGATCTTCGAGCAGCTGCCCGACGTCTCCTTTTGGATGACAATATTGCAGTTATTTTTCTTGCAAACATTCTTCTATACATAGTGGTATATTCCACTGATGAAATCAGGTGTTAGTGCACCTGTCAGTCATACCTTTTAAGTTGTTGCGCTTGGTATAACGTCACAGGTCACATGGTAACGTCAATGCAGATTCATCAACATCAGATTCATTCATGTAAGTGAGTAAACTGTACAGTAGGTGGCGGTAATACTCCGTAGGAGTGAACGGCGATTAAAGAAGAAGAAGAAGGTAACGTCAACATGGCAGCTCACATTCATACTCAACGGCTGTGTCCAAATTCAGGGTCTGCATCCTCCTTAGGATCCTTCCTACCCGGTTGAAGGAGGAGGGGTCCTCCGAAGACCGCAAAACCTGGAAGTAGGTGTCTGTGAATTTGGACAGCCTACCCTTCTTTCAGTTCCCTCCCCTACCCGTTGCTCATATTCGGTCGCCTAGCAACCGTGACAGCGCTAAGCTAGAAGTAAGGTTATCTGTACTGCACAAAACAAAAGAACTGCTCTATCGTCCCTAAAAGCGTTAGAAACAGCTTCAATCACTAACAAGAAATTAGCTGTGTGTAAGGGGATATTCACACAGGCAGTAAGAAAGAAGCTAGTTCACGAAAGAGATGTTTTTTTAACATATAAACATACAAATGTAAAAAAATAAAAAAATAAGCTTAATGCTAAAACCAAAGGCCTAACTAGACAACCGCTGTAAAAAAAATATTTTTTAAACGCCAGTTTTTTTTTAAAACTTACATCATAACTACCGCTCGCTTCGTCCGCTATTATTTGAAAATTCCGGAAGCGCTCTGCTGAAAGGAATTATGGGATAGGTAGGACGGGAAAGGATCCACCAGACCCATCCTTCCAATTCGGGGAAAAGGAGGACGTATTTGTGGGCCGCATTTGAAGGATCCTACGAATTTGGACAGCCTTCGTCACGGCGCTGTGACGTAACATCCTTCAAATGAGTCCGAAGGATGTAGACCCTGAATTTGGACACAGCCAACGAGATTTGGCTGTAGAGTATGTACTCTTTTAGCGCTCGTTAAGTAAGTATTTATTGAAATTAAGTACCTACTCATTGAGTATGCGGTTTCGAACGCAGCCATTGTCTTTACTGAAGGGTAATGTTTTAAGTAACACTAAATATAGCATTACAACGTTATATTTAATAATGATGCATTCATTTTACATAGCTTGTAAAAACGCTTTAATTGATGTAACAGTGTGCATTGGTTTAAACTTTAAAACTTTAAAACCACAAACCTTTCTTCAGGTGAACCACAAACAGATGAGGAGCGCAGCTTTATGACGTCACTTCAGCAGACCAAAATAAAAGTCTATTGGAGCACAGCTCTCTAGAATCACAAACACATCTTAGAAATGTTGATTATAGAATAGAATTCCGTGCCCACATGATGATGAATTTCTAAAGTTATTAACTATAGTATTTTTCTCTATTTTTTGTGTACTATCAAAACACTATACTTTATACTTATACCTCGCCATTAAATTCACATAAAACTAGTTAATGCTGCTGATTCAACTATATAACTTTAACAAAGTATCTAATAAGAATATTGCATTCATTCAGATCTAGGATGTGTTATTTTAGTGTTCCCTTTTTTTGAGCAGTGTACAATACAAACTATATAAATGTAAATATTTTCAAATATATAAACTATGAGCGTATTTATACAGGCCTATACATACTAAATATACACAGCACGCACACATGTGAACAAAAACTTATTTTGGATGCGATTATTTGCTATTGATCGTTAATTAGTAATTTATTTATTTATCCCTTTAACTGCCCGCTCGACCAAATGGTTGAGCACATTTTGAGTCACTATATTTTATTAAGAGGAGTACCTAACTTAACTTACAGTTTTTTACAGACGCTAGGACACATTTCTCAATACTTAGGTCACTTTTGCAAAACTCTTCACACAAGTCTCCTAACTGACTTTCAGCTTGGCAAAGCAGTTCATTTCACATTCAAAATGCACTACAACTACCAAAACACTTTATTCAGGTCTCAAATAAACTTATTCTTCCAGAACACTAGCAAAGGTTGACAGCCGACAAACACACTTTGTCACCCACAAAACAATGAACTAAAAAACACTAACAACATGTAGCATTACACACTGTTTTCTTGTGTAAAACAAGGAAACATCTGTTTATAATTGCAATATATATTGTTTATAACTGCAATATATGTTACTGGAATGAATCAGACATGATGCAGAATTCGTCAATATTTTATGTTGTTTATTTATTTTTTATTTTTTTGTACTACAGTTTTTTCTGAATGCTTAAGCGCTAATCGTGATTCTTGTAGCACAATTTCTAAAACTATTAATACGTATAGCAAAACCACTCACTGAGTTTGCAAAACTAAAAGCACAAACACTGCTTTGCACTCAGTTTGCAAATTTGTAACACACACTTTGCAGAACTTTAAACACAACTCACTGCTTACACTCAATTACCAAATTTCCAACACACTCCTAGCAAAATTATACACATGTATGGCTATCATTAACACTATTTTGCCAACTGTTTGGCACACTTTCACATGTGAAAACTGTTTTAGATAATTAGTTCACTTTGCAATCAGCCTAAGCACTATAAATAAGCCACAGGTAAGCTGTCTATGTGGAGTACAATGGAAGGAGCAGTAAGAGTGAGAAGAGTGAGAATCAGAGGAGGCCGAGGAGGCCGAGGGAGAGGACGTGGAGGTGAAGAAGTTGGAGGAAGAGGACGTGGAGTTGAAGAAGCGAGAGGGTTAGAGGAAGTTAGAGGAAGAGGACAAGGAGGAGCAAGAAGAAGATGAGGAGGGGAAAGAGGAAGGGTAAGAAGAGTAAGAAATAGAATAACTGATGACATCAGAGCTACAATAGTGGACCATGTCATCAACCATGGGATGACCCTGAGGGAAGCTGGCCAACGGGTTCAGCCTAATTTGAGCCGCTACACTGTGGCAAGCATCATTAGGACATTTCGAAATGAGAATCGGTAAGTACTTTTTAGCACTGCCATACTCTAATGAGAAACACAACAGTACCATACATGCAAAAATACTGAAATTGTTACTTTACAGAATTGCTAGACGTCCAGATGTTGGGGGCAGAGGAAGAATGTTCACTCCAGAGCAAGAGACCCATAAAGTGAACATGGTGATTGCCAATAAAGCAATAAGACTGCGCGAAATACAGCAGCGCATAATTGATAATGACACCATCTTTCAAAATATACACAGTGCAAGCATTTCTACACTAAGTCGTGTACTTGCGCGCCACAGAATAAGAATGAAGCAAATTTACAGAGTTCCTTTCGAGAGAAACACAGAACGTGTAAAGCAACTGTGATATGACTATGTGCAGGTAAGCTATAGTGTCATTGGTTCTGAATTTGGAAGTGCATACTGTAGTGCTGTGCATGGACCTGATGTGTTGCATTTGTTTTGTCTTGTCCAGAGAGTGATGGAACTAGAAGCAGATGCCATGGGACATGAGCTACTTTTTGTAGATGAGGCCGGTTTTAACCTCAGTAAAACCAGGAGACGTGGCAGGAACATTATTGGACACCGTGCCATCATCAATGTCCCAGGACAACGTGGTGGTAACATAACCATGTGTGCAGCTATAAGCCAAAATGGTGTTGTTCACCATCATGCAACCATAGGCCCATACAACACTGCACACATTCTTGCATTCCTGGACACCTTACATGACATGCTCACTGTTCAGAGACCAGAGCATACCCGATATGTCATCATATGGGACAATGTTAGTTTCCATAGGGCTGCTTTGGTCCGCAACTGGTTTACAGACCACCCATCCTTCATGGCACTCAACCTCCCTCCATACTCTCCATTCTTAAATCCCATCGAGGAGTTCTTCTCTGCCTGGCGCTGGAAAGTGTACGACCGTCATCCTCATCAACAGGTAGCCCTTTTACAGGCAATGGAGGAGGCATGTGGAGATATTGACCAGGCATCATGTCAGGCCTGGATACGGCATTCAAGGAGATATTTTCCCCGGTGCCTTGGACTGGAGGATATCGCATGTGATGTGGACGAAATTTTGTGGCCAGACCCAGAAAGACGACATGATGTAGGCTGATTGTCTTTTTTTTTCCTTTTTTTTTTTTTGTGAAATTACTATTTTGTGTTCTGACTTTGTCTTGGTTTTGATGAGTGTGAATAAACACCAATACTTGAAGTTTGGATCCTTGTATGTTTACATGACACTATGACAAAAGTATGACCTCAAATTGACATCTGTACACAGAGAAAGCAAAAGCCAGATGTGTTTTGTATTCATACCATCAGTGTGCAGTTGGCGCATTGTGTGCTTAGTAGATGATAGCTTGTGTGTACTGTTTGATATGAAAACACCATTTTTACGAAGGTGTGAAGAGTTAATCTAGCTGTGTTTGCTTTTGCAAGAGAACTACAATGTTTTGATAATTGGGTGAAAGGTTTTCTTATTTGTGTGTAGAGTTTTGCAAAAATAGCCAATAGTTACAAAAAATGTGCTTAAGCAATCAGAAAAAACTGTAAGTAATTTCAAGATACAAGAATTTGTATACACACCATCCACTGATACAGATACAATAGTAATGCTAATCTACTGCATTTTTAGATTTGAAATATGTTTCAATAAAATATTGCTGTTGAATTTTGCTGTCTTATTCAGTTTTGCATTATGTTATTGTTTTGAACATAAGTTTAACAGTTTTGAAAACAGTATGTAAGCATGTACAAAATGTGTTGTACGTACAAAGATTTTTGGCAGTTGTTGTGTCTGAGTGAGAAAAGAATTCATGAAATTTGAGAGATGTATTCATTGAATGCATTTTGTGCCAAAACAAAGATAATTGATCCTCAGTTTAGCCTACATAGACTTCTGTTGTGCTCACTGTGTGAAGAGTTTTGCAAAAGTGACCTAAGTATTGAGAAATGTGTCCTAGCGTCTGTAAAAAACTGTAAGCTGATTGAGCCATCTCTACCATCTGGTTGAGCTATGTTATGCCAAAAAAATCCACTAGATGTCATTATGTCAATCAGCAGTACTTGTGACAACACTCCTTCTCTCATGGATGTCAGAATCAAAGAAATCACTCCTGCCATGTGAACTGTTTTTGGTGAAATTTTGCAAGCTAAGCATATTTTTTTGACATATTACACTGTAGGAGCCCTAACTTTACAAAATTATGTTGCTTGTTGCCAAAAAAAAACTTCAGTATGTTTTCAATAATTTTTCAAAAATTTGCTCAACCAAACGGTTGATTTGTCACTTTATGGTAAAGGTAGAAATGCTAAGCTAATGTTTTCAAATCATCCATTTCTGCAGTCAGAATGGACTATTTGCTGATAAATATAAACTTCTGATCATTCATAGTTATGAATATGACACAGCTATTGTTATTGCCTCATGAATATACTTAGATCATTTCTTAAGTATGTCTTTTTTTGCCACTTTTGGATATTTTTTAAGTAAATATAATGAAATCATAGAATTAATGTTTGAAAAACATAATGATCAGTTGCAGATACTTCTTAAATGACAAATACTGGTGTATTAACATTAAAATTTTAAGATTGTTATTTATTTGTTTGTTGTTTTTTTGTTTGTTTTGTTTTTTTACAACAGTTTCTATGGTAAAAGAATGCGCACTCTCACTGTCAAGAGATGCTGCTGAAAAGTTTTACAATCACTAGTTTTTTATATTGTTTGAATGATTGTTTCTAATGTTGGTTTACACTACACAACATTGCTGGTTTACAAAGAAATGTTCATTTATCTAGAAACAAAAATTCTGTTGCACTGCCACACTTGCCGGCGTGTTTTTTGAAACATAAAAGCCTAAAATGCCATTATATTATTATCTTTTGCTGTTTTTTATTTTATTATTATTACTTATTTATTTTTTTTAATGCAGAAAGAATGTAATGTCTTTTGTTTTGTTACTTTTAGTTATTTGAGTTCTTTTTTTTTTTGGTATTACAGTTTTTTCTGAATGCTTAAGCGCTAATCGTGATTCTTGTAGCACAATTTCTAAAACTATTAATA
This sequence comes from Garra rufa, assembly GCF_049309525.1. Taxonomy (NCBI): domain Eukaryota; kingdom Metazoa; phylum Chordata; class Actinopteri; order Cypriniformes; family Cyprinidae; genus Garra; species Garra rufa. The sequence continues at coordinate 106,526,575 of NC_133361.1, forward strand.
CGTATAGCAAAACCACTCACTGAGTTTGCAAAACTAAAAGCACAAACATTGCTTTGCACTCAGTTTGCAATTTTGTAACACACACTTTGCAGAACTTTAAACACAACTCACTGCTTACACTCAATTACCAAATTTCCAACACACTCCTAGCAAAATTATACACATGTATGGCTATCATTAACACTATTTTGTGTTCTGACTTTGTCTTGTTTTTAATGAGTGTGAATAAACACCAATACTTGAAGTTTGGATCCTTGTATGTTTACATGACACTATGACAAAAGTATGACCTCAAATTGACATCTGTACACAGAGAAAGCAAAAGCCAGATGTGTTTTGTATTCATACCATCAGTGTGCAGTTGGCACATTGTGTGCTTAGTAGATGATGGCTTGTGTTTACTGTTTGATAGGAAAACACCCTTTTTACGAAGGTGTGAAGAGTTAATCTAGCTGTGTTCGCTTTTGCAAGAGAACTACAATGTTTTGATAATTGGGTGAAAGGTTTTCTTATTTGTGTGTAGAGTTTTGCAAAAATAGCCAATAGTTATAAAAAATGTGCTTAAGCAATCAGAAAAAACTGTTACAACAAGAAAACATAATTTCCGTGATAAAATGAAAACCTGAAATATTTTATGGCATACTTCAATAAATAAAGAAGATTCAATATACAAAAATATTTTTTTGATTATAATTTTAAATAAATTACTGTTATAGTTCATATTTTCAGATTTTCATAGTATAAGTATGAATTCCAGTACTTTTACCATTAAGTGACATATCAACCGTTTGGTAGAGGTCAATATTTAAAAAATGATGGGATTTATAGAAAAAAAAAACATTGAGTGTGGTTATTAGTGACATAAAGACATAAAAAATGAAAACAAAAATTTTTTCCATTGCCTTTTTCTTGGTGTGGCAGTTAAAGGGTTATTGTAAATAATAAATGCATAAAAATATTAATTAAACAAGTTAATAAGTATTGAATAATAGTGATTTGATAATTATATTATGTATAATTAGCTGTTTGCTGAATTATTATTTAATAATCATATAACAAATGCATAAACATTTATTATCATATATATTTTTAAAGTACACAACTAGTCGTTGCTATGGCGACGACGTTATAACTGAATCACAACATTCTACTCGCGAGCAGAGCTAACTTTGCATTACTTGAGTTCGCGCTCACATCCTGCATAGTGTTTGATTGATCATTCAGCACTTTTACACATTCACAGCGACTTATTCAAGTGAACATCGATTATCAAGAGTATTAGGAGAAAACTGAGTTCTCTTAGCGCTCAAGTGTACACTTCCCTTCCAAGTACACCCCAAAATTCAGCACGACGCGGCGTTCAACCGTCAGCCCGTTAATGCTTGAGAGGAGAATGAGGAGGAAGAGTTTGGAGAAGGACAAGGCTACTTTTAGTGGTCCAAAGTCCAGTCCAGCTTTAGTTCAAGTCGACATGATGGCTGAAGGTGCGTTTACTGCCATAACCAAAGACAGCTTCATAAACTACTGTCAGCTCTTGAAATTTAATGTCAACTACAATTATCTTTTTTAAAGACTACATTTGAGGTATGAAGCCAGTAAAGTGCTCTGAGAGGAAGATACAGCGTTGGCTGTGAAAGGAGACGCTTGGAGGATGGTCTTAACCGGTATTGTTATTATTTTCCTTACTGTATTTATCTGGTTATTTCACTAGTGAGCAATTCCAGCGTTATGGACGTGACATTTGCAGTAAAAACTTAAAACATAAAAGTCTCAGAGAATGTAAATGTTAACAATATATTGAAACATCTGTTTATATTTTTCGAAACCCCTCACCATAAAGTTTAGGCATCAGAAAAAAATTTGTCTATACATGCGTTTCATATTTTAAATCAGGCAAATATTAATGCGTTACGGATGTGACAAAAAAAGGACTTGAGTTTTTGGCAGTCGATATACTTTGTAGAAATTCTGCGAATTCAAATGCACAAACCAAACGAAATAATACCAGCCAAAAGGATAAGGGTTGGCTCTTTATGGAACATAAATTATTTATTTTATTTTGTTTTTCATTTTTGCATTTATGAGGAAAAACCATTGTTACGGACGTGACGCCTTTCCGTTACGGACGTGACAGTTCTGAAATTTACACTTGCCTGACTCTGGAAAATCAGATAAAATGCTGTAAAAACTTCAACCGAGATCTATTTGTGGGTCTCTGTTGTTTATTTAAACCAACAAACACTGCCCTCCAAGACATCTGTATGGTAAGTTTGCACAATTAATAACATTTAAACTGAAATCACCTTGTTATAGATTAGCTTGTGTTCGCGCGAGTGTGGTGTTAAAATGTAACCAGTGCGGACATATTCAAAACTGAATTCGGACATATTGTTTGCTAATGTGGTGTTTACTTCAGACCCCGAATAATATAGAACTGCTAATATACATCATCAGCTGCAATAAATGTTTATTGCATTTCGGAGGTCGCCGGTTTACACTCAGAACAAGCTTAGGTAATTTGAAGCATTGTCCACTTGTTAGTAGTGTTTGTAGTGTATGCCATTTAAACAATGCTTGGCCGTTTTAATCGATTGTGAAAAATGTAGTAGGCTAGGTTGAAAATCATGTCGCTGAATAGAATTAGCAAATAATTACTTTATTGCACAATAAAACATAAAGTTATTGAACGCGGAAGTCCGAATGTGCGAATATGAAACCAACTTTACTGCAGTTTAGTAGTGTGTGTGTGTGTGTGTCTGTGTGGAGAGTGACAAAATACCATCGTGTCACAGTGATCGCTTATGTTTGATACCAATGTTTAGTTTACGTTGGTAAATGCGCAAAATAGCTGAACAGAATAATACCTGTTATTTATCGTCTCAAAGGAAATTTCAGTAGTTATGTTTTACCAAGTTTAATGGCTGGCATTTGGATGTAAGAAGATTAAGACACATCAAATCGATCTGTGTGAAACAGACATCCAAAAAAAGGTAAGCATAACAAACACGGTATTTTCATTCATTGTTTAATGTTAACATCTTTAAGAAATACTTGAAAGGTAAATAATTGACATCATGAACTTTTTTTTTACATAGGCCAACATTTGGACTGATAAGCGTTGAGGATTCTGTTGCAACAAGAGCTCTGTAAAACAGATCTCCAAAAAAGTGAGCATACAGTATATATTGTTATGAACATGGATCATCGTGAAAAAGACATTTAAAATAATTATTTAATACATTAAAATTATTTGTAGACATATTTACTTTTTACATGTTATTAAATATTGTACAAATGAAATTATCAAATGATAAGCTAATGTAAAACATAGATTAAGGCAAAATAAACATGCCCAGTATCAAACAAATGAGTACAAATGTGATTAATTAGATGACTTCTGTTTTTTTCTTCTTCTGTTCTGCAAAGACTGCCTCTGCAAAGTGATACCTCCCTCTGTTGTCTACTTTTGGGTTGAAAGTCTCAATCACTTGGTCAGGTGTCACCCAAGCTTTATCTTCCATCACAGGTAAGATGTAGACTAATCCCGCGCTGTCATTTTTTCTTAAGAACCTTATTTCCAGTGCCTTCTGGTCTCGGTTATTACCAAGTCCGACAAACTGCCTGAATGATTTGTTTGCCTTGAATTGGACCAAGACACAGTCTCCAGTTTTGATGTTCTCTGCAGCTGTTGACTGACGCTCAGATGACTGGTGTTCGGGACTTTCAGCAGATGTGATTTCCGAGAGCTGAAATGTATGGACACCTGACTGTTCTGCCTCGGAGTACATTTTGTGATGCACTTCTCCCCAGGAGACTGGCTCAATGTGATGGATTGATTGAGTGCCTGGAACAGCTGTTGTAATGGCCCATCTCTCATCCAGCTTATGATGTTGTATAAAATCTGTGATTTCGTTGGATGTAATGAGTTTGATGTTGATGTTTGGGCAGCTCTTCCTGGCAGAAGCTACAAATGAAGCCGCATCTGTCACAAGAACTGCCTGTCTGCAGAGGACATCAGTGTTAACTGCACGCTTCACTGTTGCTCCCACACCATCCACTGCACCTTTGCCGTGGCTTGTGGCAAAGAAGTGCCACTGTACTCTTAAAGTTGGAAACAGGTCCTTGAATGTATAGTTGACATGAAACACCAGATGAACTTGTTCTTAAACTGAGAAGCAGCTCCATCACTAAATATGTGAATCTTTTTCATTGCAGGATGTTTCGTTTTAATGTCCTCCACAATCTTGGAGAGGAATGTTGCCACAGACCTCTTGTCATGATCCAGGCTGTCACTGACTATGGCATATGACTCTGGCTCTCCATCAGACCACAGGACTGAGGGAAACACGGTGACCTGCTTCTGATGCCAGTGTGCCGACTGGATCTGGTCTTGGTGGGCTGCAGTGTAATTTTCGGCAAAATCCACTTGCAGCACTAGTTTCCTTGTCTGCTTTTGCCTGCAATTTTTTGGCCTGGAAAAATCCACTTTGCCGTTTTTTAACAAAACAGTGATGTACAAATTTTGTAGCCACTGTCTTGAGAAAATTAAGTACATCACCTAGTGTGCCACTTTTTTGACCTTATTTGGAAGCCCCTCTGTTGTTTCCCATGCATACCAGGACACCCTTATTTGTTTGTCCTCTTCTGGGATGTTACAGAGGGTATGCATTTCCAAGAGTTTGCCATCCCTGCATTCAGCACACTGTCCAAACATGCAGAGGGGACTATCTGAATTGCAGGCAAGCTTCTACAAAATCCTGCGTGCTCTGGAATGCCTTCCTTGGCATGACATTTTGCAGACAGTCCAGGGCTAGCTTAGTATTTTCGTGGTAACGGTAAAGACACGTATTTCTTGGAGTGTCTGAAGAGCGGAGCACATGAGATGGTCGAAGCTCAGCAAATTTAGATTTTCCAATTATAGACTCCGGATGTTCATTTTTGAAGTAGCGGTAAGCCTCTAGAATAGACATTGTTAAATGCCGTTTCTGGATTTTCTTTTTCACTCCTCCCTCTCTGACTGTGACCACATCCCTCATTCCTGGTGCTTGCCTTGAGATGTCATCTCTCTCATAGAATTCCCTGACATGATCATATGTAGCTGTCACAGGGATGGTCGGAGACAAGCGGATCCATTTGCAGCATTTTATTCAACAAAACAAACACAAAGGGGCAGGCAGAAATCGTAGTCAAAAAACATGCAGAAAGGTCGGGGCTGGCAGCGAGAATCAAACACGGGAGGGAGTCCAGGAATCACACACACGGGAAAACAAACACGGGAAGAAACGCTCGGAATTACGACCATGAGGAACGATAAGACTTCGCAAGGAAGCTGTGTGTGTGAGTGGCATATAAGCTGTCCGTGTGATGAGCTGCAGGTGTGTGTGTGTGTGTGTGAATGAGCTGCAGGTGAGAAACAGGGAGCAGGTGAATGCAGTGATTAGTGCAGTGGCTTGTGGGGAATGAAGTCCATGATGTGTAGTGCAAGAGTTAATGACAGGACGACTCAATTCGTGACAGTAGCAGTGGTGGCGGACACATGATTCATTTTCTTTTTTTCTGCAAGAAGGAACAGTGATGTTGCAATCTTTTTTACAACTGTACATTTTTTTCGTGGGCTGCTAGGTAAAGCTCGGAGTGCTCGTTTTACAGCCTTCCCTAGAGACTGTCTGGTTTTAAATGGTGAATTCTGTGGTGACTCCTGGAGTAAAGCAGGAACCTGCGACCTCTTCAGCAAACGCCTTTTCCTCTGTCTTTCTCTAGCATCTGCTCCTCTCACTGCATCTCTCACTGCATCTCTCACTGCATCTCTCACTGCATCTCTCACTGCATCTCTCCCTGCATCACTGCATCTCTCACGGCTCCTGCATCTCTCACTGCATCTCTCACTGCATCTGCTCCTCTCACTGCTCCTGCTCCTCTCACTGCATCTCTCACTGTATCTCTCACTGCATCTGCTCCTCTCACTGCATCTGCTCCTCTCACTGCATCTGCTCCTCTCACTGCTCCTGCTCCTCTCACTGCATCTCTCACGGCTCCTGCATCTCTCACTGCATCTCTCACTGCATCTGCTCCTCTCACTGCATCTCTAACTGCATCTGCTCCTCTCACTGCATCTCTCACTGCATCTGCATCTCTCACTGCATCTCTCACTGCATCTTCTCCTCTCACTGCATCTCTAACTGCATCTGCTCCTCTCACTGCATCTCTCACTGCATCTGCTCCTCTCACTGCATCTCTCACTGCACATTACAGTGTTTGTCTTTTTCTTTTTCTGCTTCCAAAAATATCACTCCTCAAAGTCCTCCTTTTACTGTATAAGTGTAAATGTAATAGAATAAAATAACCACTGCTTCTGAGTCTAAGCCACACTGAAATCAGCTGTGGTTGGCCCAGTTTACCCAACATAAATCAGCTGTGTGTCAATTATTCAAATGTTTGTTTATTATCAGCTGAGATAAATTTTTGATATTGATATTGTTTTTGAAACGATATCATTGCAGAAGCAGAGGTTTTTATACTGTATCTAAGGTTTGGAATATTGTTGGATGTTGCTATTGTGGGATGTTGTGTGTTAACATTAGTTAATACTACAAAAACAATCCATAATTTTGTTGGTAGGTATAGCTTGTCTGTTAAGAAAATGTAAGCACTGTGAAAATGGGTTCACTGACTCCATATTGGGTGAAAACGACATAAAATGTGTAAATGGTATGGCCACAAAAGACCGATGCTGTGCTAATTGTGTTTAGAGTTTTGAAAATGTGACAACTGTTTGGACAAACGCTTGTTAGCGACTGAAAAAAACTGTAATAATTGAATGACAGTGGTGATAAGTTTCTGGATGTACTATACATTCAATATATGATTACCACATAAGATATGTCTCAACTCACAAACAAATGAATCATGTTCATTCATGTATTTCATTCACTTTCTATTGCATTGAATTATCATCATTTCCTGAAATGTGGCATGTGAAATGATCATGCTTAACATACTAAACATACAGTACTTTGTATTTCTTTTATATGTTTGTTGTTTATGTGATTTACAATATTTGATGTACTATAAACTATAAAGTAAAACAAGTCAAATTATTTTATTTAGCACCGCAAGTGGAATTTATTTGATTTCAATTCTCTTTCCTGACATTCCAATTCCAAATCCAATTCCATTCCAGGAAGTGAAATGGAATTTACCATTCATTCTCAATTCAACTCATGAATGGCCCCAACCCTGTTTGGAAACATGTGGCCTAACCCTGAAGATCGCAGAGATTGGATAAATTAATTTTGTGCTTTTTTTAGTTAGTTTTAGCTATATAAGTAAAACTTAATTAAATCCCACAGACATGCCAAACCAATGTACTATCCTAAACACTACTCACTAGTCTGAGCAGGAGGAGCAATCTGACTCAGTGAACAAGCATGCATTCAAGTGTTAATACCCAATGAAACATGAATGCAGAACAAAAATGCATACTTACCCTCATTGTAGTTGGTATCAATTCATCATGGCACGAATTCATAGTCCTTAGGACAGTTAGTATGCACATTCTCCCTGGGAAGAACAGCACTTTTTTCTGCATCTTGATCTACCATGAAAGAAAAACTGAATTTTAGGTTTTATTCAAAACCAATCAAACTCTTTGCACTGTTATGTTATAACATATATGCCCTTTACGTAGCGCAAGGCTTATATATATATGCACACACATACGGTCTGAGATAAAGTTATCAAATCAACTGTAAACATCTATAAATATTATTCCCTGTCATGCACAAGACTAGTTTTTTTTTTTTTCAGAATATTCCTTTTATTATTAGTAGTGTATATAAAAATAATTAAGGAATATTCTGTCTTGTGCATGACATTGAATAATATTTAGATATTTTTACAGATGGTTTGGTAGCTTTATCTCAAAAAGTTATGTTGTTTAATGGATGTGTATTATTTCACACATTGAAAGTTGTAAAATTATTATAAAGCCCATACATTTGTTTCTAAAATTAGGCTATTAAGCCTTGTGCAACGTAAAGGACATATATTAAAGTCTACCTTATCTAATTTGCACAAAAAATTTACAGCAGTAAGCTACCTTAGACAGTGCAATGTGTATCTGCGAGTTATCAACACATTAATACTGAAATCTATGCCATACATAGCTTATTTAACATCACCAAATGAAAACCATTCACATAAACGTAAAAAAACAACAACATATTCATTCATTATTTAGCTCGTATTTACCACAAGCCAAACGAGTGATGTCATGGTAACTAAACTTAACCGAATGACATAAAAACTGTACACATGAACATATAAAACGATGATGTTCATTCATAACTTTGCATGCAAATCAACCTTTGATGATATAATAGTAAACAAAAGCAGACAGCGTAAAGTTTAGTAACGACCAACGGAGCGAAGCGGGCGTTTTCGCTCAACAACTAATTGGATATCATTATTAACAGCACCCAAAACGTAACCTATAAGGTAATATATATAAATACAGTAACTTACCTTTGATAGATGTGCTGAATAAAATGAACGAGGCAGATCTTCACTGAATGTATTTCACGCTCCGAGTCAGTATGAAAATGGCGACTTCAAACTTCCCGGGGAGACGAAACACGGAAGAGCGCCACTAGAGCGTCAGTGGACAAAAGAATATTGCATCCGTAGTGGTTTAGCACTACCATTGAGAATGAATGGGAAACGGTTTAGGGCCGTTTAGCTAAACTATTCACGGCTGCCGCGCGGGAGGTCCCCAATTCGAAACTGGGTGGAAACAGCTAATGGCTTTTTCCAAAATTGCTTAAGCCAGGCTCTGCTGCATTCTTAGTCAACACTACAAAGGCCTCTTCTGCCAAGTAGTGTTAAAAGAAGAGAGGCTCCCCGTCAGGTTTCTGTAGTGGTCATCACGTTCGCTTTACACGCGAAAGGTCCTCGGTTCCAAACTGAGCGGAAACAGCTTTTTGCCTTGGACGTAAAACATTAATTGTTTGCATCGTCAGACGAGAGATTTAGTAATCTTTTCCTTTATAGGTTTTTCAACAAGCGATCACCACGAGATTGCTGGCTGTCTTCTCTGCACAAGTTTCTGTAGTGTAATGGTCATCACGTTCGCCTAACACGCGAAAGGTCCTCGGTCCGAAACCGAGCAGAAACAGTGTTTGTCTTTTGTGGGTAAACATGAACTGTTTGCAAAGTCAGGGGAGGGATTTAGTTATCTTTTCCTTTATTCGTTTTACAGCAAGCGATCACCAGGAGATTGCTGGCTGTGTACTTTTTGCAAGTTTCCGTAGTGTAGTGGTTATCACGTTTCCCTCACACGCGAAAGGTCCCCAGTTCGAAACTGGGTGGAAACAGCTACTGGCTTTTTCCAAAATTGCTTAAGCCAGGCTCTGCTGCATTCTTAGTCAACACTACAAAGGCCTCTTCTGCCAAGTAGTGTTAAAAGAAGAGTGGCTCCCCGTCAGGTTTCTGTAGTGGTCATCACGTTCGCTTTACACGCGAAAGGTCCTCGGTTCCAAACTGAGCGGAAACAGCTTTTTGCCTTGGACGTAAAACATTAATTGTTTGCATCGTCAGACGAGAGATTTAGTAATCTTTTCCTTTATAGGTTTTTCAACAAGCGATCACCACGAGATTGCTGGCTGTCTTCTCTGCACAAGTTTCTGTAGTGTAATGGTTATCACATTCACCTCACATACGAAAGGTCCCCAGTTTAAAACTGTGCTGAAACAGCTGTTGGCTTTTTCCAAAATTGTTTAAGTGGGGATCTACTGCTTTCTTCGTAAACAATACAATTGCCTTCTGCCAAGTGGATTTACCGAGCAGAGACAGTGTTTCTCTTTTGTGGGAAAACATGAAATGTTTGCAAAGTCAGGTGAGGTGTTTAATTATCTTTTCCTTAGTTCGCTCTTCCACAAGCGATCACCAGGAGATTGCTGGCAGTCGTCTCTGCACGGGATTCCATAGTGTAGTGGTTGTCACGTTCGCCTCATGCGAAAAGTCCCCAGTTCGAAACTGGGTGGCAACAGCTGGTGGCTTTTTCCAAAATTGCTTAAGTAGGGATCTGTTGCTTTATTCGTCAACACTACAAAGGCCTTCTGCCAAGCCGAGTTAAAAGAACGGTGGATCCTAATCAAGTTTCTGTAGTGTAGTGGTCATCACGTTCGCCTAACACGCGAAAGGTCCTCGGTTCGAAACCGAGCAGAAACAGTGTTTGTCTTTTGTGGGTAAACATGAACTGTTTGCAAAGTCAGGGGAGGGATTTAGTTATCTTTTCCTTTATTCGTTTTACAGCAAGCGATCACCAGGAGATTGCTGGCTGTGTACTTTTTGCAAGTTTCCATAGTGTAGTGGTTATCACGTTTGCCTCACACGTGAAAGGTCCCCAGTTCGAAACTGGGTGGAAACAGCTACTGGCTTTTTCCAAAATTGCTTAAGCCAGGCTCTGCTGCATTCTTAGTCAACACTACAAAGGCCTCTTCTGCCAAGTAGTGTTAAAAGAAGAGTGGCTCCCCGTCAGGTTTCTGTAGTGGTCATCACGTTCGCTTTACACGCGAAAGGTCCTCGGTTCCAAACTGAGCGGAAACAGCTTTTTGCCTTGGACGTAAAACATTAATTGTTTGCATCGTCAGACGAGAGATTTAGTAATCTTTTCCTTTATAGGTTTTTCAACAAGCGATCACCACGAGATTGCTGGCTGTCTTCTCTGCACAAGTTTCTGTAGTGTAATGGTTATCACGTTCACCTCACACACGAAAGATCCCCAGTTTGAAACTGTTTTGAAACAGCTGTTGGCTTTTTCCAAAATTGTTTAAGTAGGGATCTACTGCTTTCTTCGTAAACACTACAAATGCCTTCTGCCAAGTGGATTTACCGAGCAGAAACAGAGTTTCTCTTTTGTGGGAAAACATGAAATGTTTGCAAAGTCAGGTGAGGTGTTTAATTATCTTTTCCTTAGTTCGCTCTTCCACAAGCGATCACCAGGAGATTGCTGGCAGTCGTCTCTGCGAAGGATTCCAAAGTGTAGTGGTTGTCACGTTTGGCTCATGCGAAAGGTCCCCAGTTCGAAACTTGGTGGTAACAGCTGGTGGCTTTTTCCAAAATTGCTTAAGTAGGGATCTGTTGCTTTCTTCGTCAACACTACAAAGGCCTTCTGCCAAGCCGAGTTAAAAGAACGGTGATTGTAATCAAGTTTCTGTAGTGTAGTGGTCATCACGTTCGCCTAACACGTGAAAGGTCCTCGGTTCGAAACCGAGCAGAAACAGTGTTTCTCTTTTGTGGGTAAACATGAACTGTTTGCAAAGTCAGGGGAGGGATTTAGTTATCTTTTCCTTTATTCGTTTTACAGCAAGCGATCACCAGGAGATTGCTGGCTGTGTACTTTTTGCAAGTTTCCATAGTGTAGTGGTTATCACGTTCGCCTCACACGCGAAAGGTCCCCAGTTCGAAACTGGGTGGAAACAGCTCCTGGCTTTTTCCAAATTTGCTTAAGCCAGGCTCTGCTGCATTCTTAGTCAACACTACAAAGGCCTCTTCTGCCAAGTAGTGTTAAAAGAAGAGAGGCTCCCCGTCAGGTTTCTGTAGTGGTCATCACGTTCGCTTTACACGCGAAAGGTCCTCGGTTCCAAACTGAGCGGAAACAGCTTTTTGCCTTGGACGTAAAACATTAATTGTTTGCATCGTCAGACGAGAGATTTAGTAATCTTTTCCTTTATAGGTTTTTCAACAAGCGATCACCACGAGATTGCTGGCTGTCTTCTCTGCACAAGTTTCTGTAGTGTAATGGTTATCACATTCACCTCACATACGAAAGGTCCCCAGTTTAAAACTGTGCTGAAACAGCTGTTGGCTTTTTCCAAAATTGTTTAAGTGGGGATCTACTGCTTTCTTCGTAAACAATACAATTGCCTTCTGCCAAGTGGATTTACCGAGCAGAGACAGTGTTTCTCTTTTGTGGGAAAACATGAAATGTTTGCAAAGTCAGGTGAGGTGTTTAATTATCTTTTCCTTAGTTCGCTCTTCCACAAGCGATCACCAGGAGATTGCTGGCAGTCATCTCTGCACGGGATTCCATAGTGTAGTGGTTGTCACGTTCGCCTCATGCGAAAAGTCCCCAGTTCGAAACTGGGTGGCAACAGCTGGTGGCTTTTTCCAAAATTGCTTAAGTAGGGATCTGTTGCTTTATTCGTCAACACTACAAAGGCCTTCTGCCAAGCCGAGTTAAAAGAACGGTGGATCCTAATCAAGTTTCTGTAGTGTAGTGGTCATCACGTTCGCCTAACACGCGAAAGGTCCTCGGTTCGAAACCGAGCAGAAACAGTGTTTGTCTTTTGTGGGTAAACATGAACTGTTTGCAAAGTCAGGGGAGGGATTTAGTTATCTTTTCCTTTATTCGTTTTACAGCAAGCGATCACCAGGAGATTGCTGGCTGTGTACTTTTTGCAAGTTTCCATAGTGTAGTGGTTATCACGTTTGCCTCACAAGCGAAAGGTCCCCAGTTCGAAACTGGGTGGAAACAGCTACTGGCTTTTTCCAAAATTGCTTAAGCCAGGCTCTGCTGCATTCTTAGTCAACACTACAAAGGCCTCTTCTGCCAAGTAGTGTTAAAAGAAGAGTGGCTCCCCGTCAGGTTTCTGTAGTGGTCATCACGTTCGCTTTACACGCGAAAGGTCCTCGGTTCCAAACTGAGCGGAAACAGCTTTTTGCCTTGGACGTAAAACATTAATTGTTTGCATCGTCAGACGAGAGATTTAGTAATCTTTTCCTTTATAGGTTTTTCAACAAGCGATCACCACGAGATTGCTGGCTGTCTTCTCTGTACAAGTTTCTGTAGTGTAATGGTTATCACGTTCACCTCACACACGAAAGGTCCCCAGTTTGAAACTGTTTTGAAACAGCTGTTGGCTTTTTCCAAAATTGTTTAAGTAGGGATCTACTGCTTTCTTCGTAAACACTACAAATGCCTTCTGCCAAGTGGATTTACCGAGCAGAAACAGAGTTTCTCTTTTGTGGGAAAACATGAAATGTTTGCAAAGTCAGGTGAGGTGTTTAATTATCTTTTCCTTAGTTCGCTCTTCCACAAGCGATCACCAGGAGATTGCTGGCAGTCGTCTCTGCGAAGGATTCCATAGTGTAGTGGTTGTCACGTTTGGCTCATGCGAAAGGTCCCCAGTTTGAAACTTGGTGGTAACAGCTGGTGGCTTTTTCCAAAATTGCTTAAGTAGGGATCTGTTGCTTTCTTCGTCAACACTACAAAGGCCTTCTGCCAAGCCGAGTTAAAAGAACGGTGGATCGTAATCAAGTTTCTGTAGTGTAGTGGTCATCACGTTCGCCTAACACGCGAAAGGTCCTCGGTTCGAAACCGAGCAGAAACAGTGTTTCTCTTTTGTGGGTAAACATGAACTGTTTGCAAAGTCAGGGGAGGGATTTAGTTATCTTTTCCTTTATTCGTTTTACAGCAAGCGATCACCAGGAGATTGCTGGCTGTGTACTTTTTGCAAGTTTCCATAGTGTAGTGGTTATCACGTTCGCCTCACACGCGAAAGGTCCCCAGTTCGAAACTGGGTGGAAACAGCTCCTGGCTTTTTCCAAATTTGCTTAAGCCAGGCTCTGCTGCATTCTTAGTCAACACTACAAAGGACTCTTCTGCCAAGTAGTGTTAAAAGAAGAGAGGCTCCCCGTCAGGTTTCTGTAGTGGTCATCACGTTCGCTTTACACGCGAAAGGTCCTCGGTTCCAAACTGAGCGGAAACAGCTTTTTGCCTTGGACGTAAAACATTAATTGTTTGCATCGTCAGACGAGAGATTTAGTAATCTTTTCCTTTATAGGTTTTTCAACAAGCGATCACCACGAGATTGCTGGCTGTCTTCTCTGCACAAGTTTCTGTAGTGTAATGGTTATCACATTCACCTCACATACGAAAGGTCCCCAGTTTAAAACTGTGCTGAAACAGCTGTTGGCTTTTTCCAAAATTGTTTAAGTGGGGATCTACTGCTTTCTTCGTAAACAATACAATTTCCTTCTGCCAAGTGGATTTACCGAGCAGAGACAGTGTTTCTCTTTTGTGGGAAAACATGAAATGTTTGCAAAGTCAGGTGAGGTGTTTAATTATCTTTTCCTTAGTTCGCTCTTCCACAAGCGATCACCAGGAGATTGCTGGCAGTCATCTCTGCACGGGATTCCATAGTGTAGTGGTTGTCACGTTCGCCTCATGCGAAAAGTCCCCAGTTCGAAACTGGGTGGCAACAGCTGGTGGCTTTTTCCAAAATTGCTTAAGTAGGGATCTGTTGCTTTATTCGTCAACACTACAAAGGCCTTCTGCCAAGCCGAGTTAAAAGAACGGTGGATCCTAATCAAGTTTCTGTAGTGTAGTGGTCATCACGTTCGCCTAACACGCGAAAGGTCCTCGGTTCGAAACCGAGCAGAAACAGTGTTTGTCTTTTGTGGGTAAACATGAACTGTTTGCAAAGTCAGGGGAGGGATTTAGTTATCTTTTCCTTTATTCGTTTTACAGCAAGCGATCACCAGGAGATTGCTGGCTGTGTACTTTTTGCAAGTTTCCATAGTGTAGTGGTTATCACGTTTGCCTCACAAGCGAAAGGTCCCCAGTTCGAAACTGGGTGGAAACAGCTACTGGCTTTTTCCAAAATTGCTTAAGCCAGGCTCTGCTGCATTCTTAGTCAACACTACAAAGGCCTCTTCTGCCAAGTAGTGTTAAAAGAAGAGAGGCTCCCCGTCAGGTTTCTGTAGTGGTCATCACGTTCGCTTTACACGCGAAAGGTCCTCGGTTCCAAACTGAGCGGAAACAGCTTTTTGCCTTGGACGTAAAACATTAATTGTTTGCATCGTCAGACGAGAGATTTAGTAATCTTTTCCTTTATAGGTTTTTCAACAAGCGATCACCACGAGATTGCTGGCTGTCTTCTCTGCGCAAGTTTCTGTAGTGTAATGGTTATCACGTTCACCTCACACACGAAAGGTCCCCAGTTTGAAACTGTTTTGAAACAGCTGTTGGCTTTTTCCAAAATTGTTTAAGTAGGGATCTACTGCTTTCTTCGTAAACACTACAAATGCCTTCTGCCAAGTGGATTTACCGAGCAGAAACAGAGTTTCTCTTTTGTGGGAAAACATGAAATGTTTGCAAAGTCAGGTGAGGTGTTTAATTATCTTTTCCTTAGTTCGCTCTTCCACAAGCGATCACCAGGAGATTGCTGGCAGTCGTCTCTGCGAAGGATTCCATAGTGTAGTGGTTGTCACGTTTGGCTCATGCGAAAGGTCCCCAGTTCGAAACTTGGTGGTAACAGCTGGTGGCTTTTTCCAAAATTGCTTAAGTAGGGATCTGTTGCTTTCTTCGTCAACACTACAAAGGCCTTCTGCCAAGCCGAGTTAAAAGAACGGTGGATCGTAATCAAGTTTCTGTAGTGTAGTGGTCATCACGTTTGCCTAACACGCGAAAGGTCCTTGGTTCGAAACCGAGCAGAAACAGTGTTTCTCTTTTGTGGGTAAACATGAACTGTTTGCAAAGTCAGGGGAGGGATTTAGTTATCTTTTCCTTTATTCGTTTTACAGCAAGCGATCACCAGGAGATTGCTGGCTGTGTACTTTTTGCAAGTTTCCATAGTGTAGTGGTTATCACGTTCGCCTCACACGCGAAAGGTCCCCAGTTCGAAACTGGGTGGAAACAGCTACTGGCTTTTTCCAAATTTGCTTAAGCCAGGCTCTGCTGCATTCTTAGTCAACACTACAAAGGCCTCTTCTGCCAAGTAGTGTTAAAAGAAGAGAGGCTCCCCGTCAGGTTTCTGTAGTGGTCATCACGTTCGCTTTACACGCGAAAGGTCCTCGGTTCCAAACTGAGCGGAAACAGCTTTTTGCCTTGGACGTAAAACATTAATTGTTTGCATCGTCAGACGAGAGATTTAGTAATCTTTTCCTTTATAGGTTTTTCAACAAGCGATCACCACGAGATTGCTGGCTGTCTTCTCTGCACAAGTTTCTGTAGTGTAATGGTTATCACATTCACCTCACATACGAAAGGTCCCCAGTTTAAAACTGTGCTGAAACAGCTGTTGGCTTTTTCCAAAATTGTTTAAGTGGGGATCTACTGCTTTCTTCGTAAACAATACAATTGCCTTCTGCCAAGTGGATTTACCGAGCAGAGACAGTGTTTCTCTTTTGTGGGAAAACATGAAATGTTTGCAAAGTCAGGTGAGGTGTTTAATTATCTTTTCCTTAGTTCGCTCTTCCACAAGCGATCACCAGGAGATTGCTGGCAGTCATCTCTGCACGGGATTCCATAGTGTAGTGGTTGTCACGTTCGCCTCATGCGAAAAGTCCCCAGTTCGAAACTGGGTGGCAACAGCTGGTGGCTTTTTCCAAAATTGCTTAAGTAGGGATCTGTTGCTTTATTCGTCAACACTACAAAGGCCTTCTGCCAAGCCGAGTTAAAAGAACGGTGGATCCTAATCAAGTTTCTGTAGTGTAGTGGTCATCACGTTCGCCTAACACGCGAAAGGTCCTCGGTTCGAAACCGAGCAGAAACAGTGTTTGTCTTTTGTGGGTAAACATGAACTGTTTGCAAAGTCAGGGGAGGGATTTAGTTATCTTTTCCTTTATTCGTTTTACAGCAAGCGATCACCAGGAGATTGCTGGCTGTGTACTTTTTGCAAGTTTCCATAGTGTAGTGGTTATCACGTTTGCCTCACACGCGAAAGGTCCCCAGTTCGAAACTGGGTGGAAACAGCTACTGGCTTTTTCCAAAATTGCTTAAGCCAGGCTCTGCTGCATTCTTAGTCAACACTACAAAGGCCTCTTCTGCCAAGTAGTGTTAAAAGAAGAGTGGCTCCCCGTCAGGTTTCTGTAGTGGTCATCACGTTCGCTTTACACGCGAAAGGTCCTCGGTTCCAAACTGAGCGGAAACAGCTTTTTGCCTTGGACGTAAAACATTAATTGTTTGCATCGTCAGACGAGAGATTTAGTAATCTTTTCCTTTATAGGTTTTTCAACAAGCGATCACCACGAGATTGCTGGCTGTCTTCTCTGCACAAGTTTCTGTAGTGTAATGGTTATCACGTTCACCTCACACACGAAAGGTCCCCAGTTTGAAACTGTTTTGAAACAGCTGTTGGCTTTTTCCAAAATTGTTTAAGTAGGGATCTACTGCTTTCTTCGTAAACACTACAAATGCCTTCTGCCAAGTGGATTTACCGAGCAGAAACAGAGTTTCTCTTTTGTGGGAAAACATGAAATGTTTGCAAAGTCAGGTGAGGTGTTTAATTATCTTTTCCTTAGTTCGCTCTTCCACAAGCGATCACCAGGAGATTGCTGGCAGTCGTCTCTGCGAAGGATTCCATAGTGTAGTGGTTGTCACGTTTGGCTCATGCGAAAGGTCTCCAGTTCGAAACTTGGTGGTAACAGCTGGTGGCTTTTTCCAAAATTGCTTAAGTAGGGATCTGTTGCTTTCTTCGTCAACACTACAAAGGCCTTCTGCCAAGCCGAGTTAAAAGAACGGTGGATCGTAATCAAGTTTCTGTAGTGTAGTGGTCATCACGTTCGCCTAACACGCGAAAGGTCCTCGGTTCGAAACCGAGCAGAAACAGTGTTTCTCTTTTGTGGGTAAACATGAACTGTTTGCAAAGTCAGGGGAGGGATTTAGTTATCTTTTCCTTTATTCGTTTTACAGCAAGCGATCACCAGGAGATTGCTGGCTGTGTACTTTTTGCAAGTTTCCATAGTGTAGTGGTTATCACGTTCGCCTCACACGCGAAAGGTCCCCAGTTCGAAACTGGGTGGAAACAGCTACTGGCTTTTTCCAAATTTGCTTAAGCCAGGCTCTGCTGCATTCTTAGTCAACACTACAAAGGCCTCTTCTGCCAAGTAGTGTTAAAAGAAGAGAGGCTCCCCGTCAGGTTTCTGTAGTGGTCATCACGTTCGCTTTACACGCGAAAGGTCCTCGGTTCCAAACTGAGCGGAAACAGCTTTTTACCTTGGATGTAAAACATTAATTGTTTGCATCGTCAGACGAGAGATTTATTAATCTTTTCCTTTATAGGTTTTTCAACAAGCGATCACCACGAGATTGCTGGCTGTCTTCTCTGCACAAGTTTCTGTAGTGCAATGGTTATCACATTCACCTCACATACGAACGGCAGCCGAAAATAGTTAAGCTTAACTTCCCTTAACTTTTCCCATTCATTCTTAACGGTAGTGCTTAACACTACGGATGCTATATATATTTGGCCACGTGTAGATTTCATGGCGCTGTTTCGCCTTTTCCCGTGGCGGGGAATTTAAGAAGTCTAGTGTCATCTGTCAATCATTCGCTGTGAGTGGAGGAGGGGAGAACAGTTTTACGATCGGTGGGTATCTGTTTACCGAATTGTTGTACAAAACAAAACTATTTTGCTGACAAGAATTTATTGTCAAAAGTACCTTTGCTCACACTTTACCTTTTTTCAAAAAGTGACCGCTCAGATGACCGCTGTTTTTACGTCGAGTTCGAGATCAACGCAATTAAAGCCGTCAAACCGAGAAGGTAAGTTGAATGCTATACTTTAGCAGTATTAACTTACTGTATTGTATTTACAAAATCATATAAATTGCATGTATATTCTCATGTATTGGTTTTGTGAGAGTGAATGTTTCATCATTGATCTCTTACTATGTACTTCAAATGTTTAAACAAATGTTAACATTGATAAGATACTTATAATGTAATTAATATGTATTACACACATATATTACCTTTAAATGACAAAAAAGTGCATGTAATTTACTGTTATAATTTAAAAGGTGTGTATAAAACAACATTTTTAATTAGTTAAACTTGTTTTTATATATACATTTGCATATTAAATATTTTTATATACACACTCACACATATATTAAACGAAATATATAATAAATATTACATAACACAAATTTATTAAACATTACTTTAAATTTAAAGTATCTTATGCTCTAAGTCTGCATTTATTCAGCTAATAAACAGTTATATTATTAAATATTATTACAATTTAAAATAACTATTTTATATATAACTGATGCTGATGTCTTATTTCATTATATTATGTATTTTCATGTGGCCATGATTTCAGAGCAGCATCATGAAGAAAACAGTTTTTTTTCCTGGGACAGTCAAGGTGTCTTTCAGGAAAGGACCATCGGGTCATTTACGCCGGGACCCATCAGAAGAGGCAAAAAGAATTAAAGACAACCCTTCACTGCAGGATAAGTCAACACCTCAAAGAGAAGATCTGGTCAGGATGAATGCAAGGCAAAGGCAAGGCAAGGCAAGTTTATTTATATAGCACATTTCATACACAATGGCAATTCAAAGTGCTGTACATAAAAAGGAATTAAAATCACAATAGCATAAAAATTTAAAATAATAATCACAACAATAAAAACAAAATTAAGAACATTTAAGATGATTTTAAAAAAAAGAAAATGATTTCAAATTAATTAAAACAGTAAAATGATTATACATAGGGGTTCCGGTGACGTCATCATCCTGAATGGCAGCCTAAAGTAACAGCTCCCTCGCGAAAATAGTTATTTCGCCCCTTTAGACCGTCAAATACCAGATCTTCAGATATTACTCGAACAGACAAGAGGGGCAAGAATGGGGAAGTCGCGTGCAAACAAAGAAACCACCGCCGCAGAAACTGCAAATGCAGAAAACTCGGAGAACAGCTCTCCTACGAAGGGACAGCATGGCGAAGCTAATGCTAACCCAGCCCCCTCATGTGCTGCCGCAAGCCTGGCAAAAGTTTTGGAGGAGATTCGGGACTTCCGAAGAGACACAAAAGAACAACTGAACGATATTAAATCAGAGATTACCAGCGTTAACCAAAAAATAGCGGAGGCAGAGATACGAATTGAAAAAGTGGAAGACCGCGTTCAAAATCTGGAGCAAGTGCTGAATAAGGTGATAAAAGTCATACACCAACAAGAAAACAAGCTAATCGATCATGAAGGAAGATCCCGGCGGGAGAATTTAAGGATATATAATGTTCCTGAAGGAGCCGAGGGGTCGTCTATGATGGACTTTGTGGAAAAACTATTACAGGACACGCTGGGGATAAACCCTACCGTGGAGCTCGACATTGAGAGGGCGCATCGGGCGCTGGCTCCAAGACCCGCCGGAGACAGGCAAGACAAACCGCGGTCAATAATAGTCAAATTCCTCCGCTATAAGGTTAAAGAAGAGATCCTACGCAGAGCTTGGGAAAAGAAGAAGGTTTTTCTGAACGGGAGGCTTATATACTTTGACCAGGATTACCCTCCAGCAGTACTGCAGAAGAGGAAGGAATATGCAGAGGCGAAGCGGGTTTTAAAGCAGAAAAATATCCGCTTCCACACTCCGTTCCCGGCTAAATTACGAGTGTTTTATGAGGATGGAACACGTCTGTATCAGACAGCGGAGGAGGCGACCACAGACATGAAGGACAGAGGGCTACCAGTCAGCGTTATTATACCGAAGGAGAGTCTGGCTGAGCAGCTGTCCCGCACCGCCTGGGAAACAGCGGGAGGGTCGAACCGGCGAGGGACAGATGAGGAGCGAGAGAAAAACATCAGGGAGAGACTGCGAGCCTTCAGAAGACAGGTCACACCCTCTTCAGAGGAGTTATAAGTACTGATTGACTTCTAAAGTGAGGTAAAACTAAACTGAACTCAAAACATGCGGTGTTACGCTCACCTCAAAATATTTGCACATACCGCTACCCCAGCTGGGTGAGAAATATATATATGTATATATATATATAAGCGAGGGATGCATAAGGACACACTTTCTGCGTAATGAACAGAGACTTTTCTCCCCTTTTCTCCAAGTGCCATGGTGGGGGCCCTCAGCCCACAGGTGGGAGAGGCTCTCCCTCACAGCTAGATGTTATTCCTAGCTCAGACCAGGGTCATTTGTTAGAGACCCCAGCCTTGGAATCACAGCTTTATTTCTTTATCTGTTGCATATGTTCGATGCTTTTGTTTGTTCAGGGAGTAGATCTACTAAGTTCTATGTTGTTTATTTTGTGGACACACAGTAAATACGTATGGCTAGTGACAAAGTAAAATTTATTTCTTTTAATGTTAATGGGCTGTTAAACCCAATTAAACGTAGCAAAATTCTATCTAAAGTAAGAGCAGAACAAGCCCATATAGCGTACTTACAGGAGACCCACCTGTCAGATAAGGAGCACGTAAAATTAAAGAGAATGGGCTTCACTAACTTGTTCTTTTCCTCATACAAATCAGGACATAGGAGAGGAGTTGCAATCCTTATTTCAAGCAAACTAAATTTTGAAAAAGTATCCGAATTGGGTGATAAAGAAGGCAGATTTATTTTAGTAAAAGGAAAGATAGACGGGAATCCAATCACCCTTTTGAACGTTTATGCCCCCCCAGGGAGTGACATTGTTTTTTTCCAAAAAATCATTAATATTATGGTAACAGAAACAGAAGGCCTTTTGATCTGTGGAGGGGATTTAAATATACATTTACAGCCAAAGTTAGACTCATCTAGTAGGAAAACTCATGATACGAAATCCCTATATAAGAAGGTAAATGTACTTCTGGAGGAGGTAGGCTTAATTGACATATGGCGAGACCTTTTCCCTAACAGAAGGGATTACACTCATTATTCTGCTTCTCACTCTATATATACAAGGATAGATTATTTTATAACATTTGCCAAAGATAAGCATAAAATACATTCTTGTGGAATGGGGACGATAGATCTAAGTGACCATGCACCAATATATCTATCTGTTGATTTTGACCTACGGTTAAAGAATAATACATGGAAATTGAACTCAAGCCTGTTAAATGATTCATCCTTTAAGGCACAAATTAAATCAGAAATCAGTTTCTTTTTAGAGCTCAATGATACTGGAGAGGTCTCACCTCCCATATTATGGGATACTTTGAAGGCCGTACTAAGAGGGAAAATTATATCAATATCCTCATTCAAGAAAAAAAATAGGAACAGAAAATTAGAGGACCTAAAAAACAAACTAAAGGAACTAGAAAGAAAACATAAAGGAGATTCTGCACAGGATACATTAAGAGAAATTAAAAATATTAGGAATGAAATTAATAATCTAGCCACACAAGAAATTAAGAAAAATTTAATGTTTCTGAAACAGAGACACTATGAAAGCGGCTTTAAATCTACGAAAATACTGGCGTGGAAACTGAAAAAAAAGATAGCGGAAAACACAATTCATAAAATTAGGGACCCAAGAACAAAAGTGATAAAAAATAAATTAAATGAAATTCAGGAAGCTTTTGAAATATTCTATAAAACCTTATACTCTGAAGTCCCTGGTGGGACTGTAACTCAGATTGACAGCTTCCTGAACTCCCTAGACCTACCCACCCTTGATGAAGAACAAAATCAAACCATGACAGCGGACATAACTGAAGAAGAATTAATAGCTGCAATTAGTAGGCTTAAATTAAGCAAGTCACCAGGATCTGATGGTTACACTGCAGAGTGGTATAAAGAATTTAAAAAAGAATTAATACCCGTTCTACTTCCCACATTGAATTGGGCTTTGAAAAAGGCACAAACGCCACCCAGCTGGAAGGAGGCAATAATTTCAGCCATACCAAAAGAAGGCAAGGATAAATTGGAATGTGGATCTTATAGGCCAATTTCTGTTCTTAATGTGGACTATAAACTTTTTACGTCTATCATGGCCAAACGATTAGAAGAGTTTCTACCAACATTGATACATAACGACCAGACAGGTTTCATACATCAACGCCAAACACAAGACAATATACGAAAGACACTACATATTATGGACCATATACAAAAAAACAAAATTAAAGCAATTGTGATAAGCGTAGACGCTGAAAAAGCCTTTGATTCTGTCAATTGGAATTTTCTCTACAGGGTATTATATAAATTTGGTTTCCATGGTACAACTATTAAAACTATACAGGCACTATATGACAACCCCATCGCTAGGATTAAAATCAATGGATATTTATCTAACAGCTTTACCCTAGAAAGGGGCACCAGACAGGGCTGTGCATGGTCACCATTACTCTTCGCATTATATTTGGAACCACTAGATCAATTCATTAGACAAAACGAAGACATCAAGGGAATCATTATTAAAGGGACGGAATATAAATTGGCCTGTTACGCAGATGACATTCTGGTCTATCTTGGACACCCAACGTACTCTTTACCTAAACTGATGCATTCATTTGAACAATACGGCCAATTATCAGGGTACAAAATCAATATAGGTAAAACCCAGCTACTCTCATATAATTATAGCCCACCAGAAGAAATAAAACGTAGTTATCCCTTGGCATGGCAAACAGAGTCTTTTAAATACCTAGGCATCAACCTACCAAAAGATCTTACAAAATTATTTGAACAGAATTATTTACCTATTCATAAAAAAATAAAGGACGACATCGCAAGATGGAATTTAACTCCTTTCTTTAGCCTTAGCTCAAGAATTGACTCCATCAAAATGAATATATTGCCAAGATTCTTATATTTATTTCAAACCCTACCAATAGAGATTAACCAAAATCAGTTTAACGAGTGGGACAAAATGTTATCTAGGTATATATGGCAAGGTAAAAGACCAAGGGTTCGCCTCAAAACTTTACAGCTGGCTAAGCAAAAGGGAGGATGGGGCTTGCCTTTTTTCAGATATTATTATTTTGCAGCGCAGATGAGAGCAGTGATATGCTGGTGTAACCCGTCATACACTGCCCAATGGAAAAATCTTGAAGAAAAAATGTTGCCCATTCCCATTCAGGCAACTTTAGCTGATAATAACTTACAAACCTACATAAATAATATTGATAACCCATGGGTGAAATGGACCCTTAAAACATGGAAAACAATCATAAAGGAACATAAACTCGAGGCCAACATTATAGCTCTTAAATGGTGTGCTTACGACTCAGAGTTCATACCTAATAAATTGGATTCTAGTTTCAAGGATTGGATAGCTAAGGGTATAACAGACCTATGTAGTATAATGAAAGATGGAAAATTGCTTAGTTTTGAATCGCTTAAAAGGACATACTTATTAGAAAAACAAGATTTCCATCGATACCTGCAGCTACGGCATTATGTTGATACGAAGATGAAAAATGTAACAAAGACAGGCACACGTTTGATTGATTTGTTCATAAAAAGTTATAACTCAGAAACTATTGATAGAATTGTTTCATGTCTGTATAAGGGTCTACTGGACTTGAAATCACATTCAACTTCATATATTAAAATAAAATGGGAGAAGGAAGGAGGGATAAATATATCTGAGGAAGAATGGACGGCAATATGGAGGTATCAATGGAGGTGTACCAGCTCCCAAAAATGGAGGGAATTCGGCTGGAAGAGCCTGATTAGGTACTTTATAACACCCTCCCAGAAGTCTCACTATGATAATAACTCCCCTGTCTGCTGGAGGAACTGTGGAAATCAAAGTGCAAACCACTACCATATTTTTTGGGACTGCTCTGTTTTGAGGGACTATTGGAGAGAAATACACAACGCTCTACAGTATATCTTCAAATGTGAAATGCCCCTTGAGAGTAAGACTATGTTTTTTGGACACGTACCTCAGGAATGGCCGAAAAGGGATAAACATTTAGTAAATATTTTGCTGGTGGCCTGTAAAAAGAGTATTACCAGAAAATGGTTATCACCGGAGAGCCCAACCATAAATATATGGATGGATATTACAATGGACATCTATAAAATGGAAAGGATAACAGCTTTTGTTAATCACAAATTGGATAAATTTACATCATATTGGGAAAACTGGGTCAAATATGTCACGCCTCATAGGCCAGATTTTATTTTCACAAACCAGTACTTATGATGTATGAGAGTATGCAAGAGTAAGATCACTCCATATCTGTACATAGTTGTATGTCTTGTGTTGTTTTTTTTTTTTTTTGTTGTCTGTTAGTTTCAACTGTTGCTATAGCTGTATGTTTACTATGTCGGCAATTAGGGCAGACAACAGATGCAAGAAATATGTGCACGTAATGTGTATACTGTGAATGTCTGTTTCTGAATGCAATGGAAAAATAAAGAATAAAAAAAAAAAAAAAAATGATTATACATAAAATAATGCAAACTGTTCGGACGTAGCACAGTGCTCATTCAATAAATGCACAACTGAACAGGTGAGTTTTGAGTCTGCATTTAAATGTGGCTAATGTATTAGCACATCTGATCTCTTCTGGAAGCTGATTCCAACTGCGGGCGGCATAATAGCTAAAAGCGGATTCCCCTTGTTTTTTGTGAACTCTTGATATCACTAACTGACTCGATCCTAGTGATCTGAGTTGTCTGTTAGGTTTATATTCAGTGAGCATATCTGCAATGTATGTAGGTCCTAGGCCATTGAGTGCTTTATAAACAAGTAAAAGTACTTTAAAATCTATCCTAAACATAACTGGAAGCCAGTGTAAGGACCTAAGGACTGGTGTAATATGCTCTGATTTTTTTGGTTCTAGTCAGAATCCTGGCAGCAGCGTTCTGTATGAGCTGCAGCTGTCTAATGGTCTTCTTGGGAAGGCCGGTGAGGAGACCATTACAATAGTCTACCCTGCTGGTGATAAAGGCATGAACAAGTTTCTCCAAATCTTGACGGGAAACAAAACATCTAATTCTTGCAATGTTTTTAAGATGATAATATGCTGATTTAGTTACTGCTTTAACATGGCTACTGAAACTGAGGTCTGACTCCAGAATCACACCCAGATTCTTGACTTGATTTTTTGTTTTTTGACCCCTAGTGTCAAGGTACGCATTTACCTTATGAACTTCATCTTTGTTTCCAAATGCAATGACTTCCGTTTTCTCCTTGTTTAACTGTAAAAAGTTTTGGCACATCCAACTGTTAATTTCATCAATGCATTGGCAGAGAGAGTCAATGGGGCTGTAGTCATTTGGCGATAAGGCTAGGTAAATCTGGGTATCATCTGCATAGCTGTGATATGCAATTTTGTTCTTTCTCATTATTTGACTTAGTGGGAGCATATACAGGCTGAACAGCAGCGGCGCTAAAATTGAGCCTTGTGGGACTCCGCATGTCATGGACGTCCACTTAGACTTATGTTCTCCTATACTTGCGTAATAGCCTCTCCCTTCTAAGTATGACCTGAACCATTTGAGAACCATCCCAGAAAGCCCGACCCAGTTTTCCAGTCTATCTAAAAGAATGTTATGATCGACAGTGTCGAACGCAGCACTGAGATCTAGTAATACCAGCACTGATATTTTGCCAGAATCTGAATTTAGGCGAATATCATTTATTATCTTTATGAGCGCTGTCTCTGTGCTATGATGTTGTCTGAAGCCAGATTGGAAATGGTCCAGGTATCCATTTGAGTTTATGTAGTGGTTCAGCTGATTGAAAACAACCTTTTCAATAATCTTGGTTATGAAAGAAAGATTTGATATTGGTCTATAGTTGCTCAATATGGTGTTATCAAGATTTTTCTTTTTCAGAAGGGGCTTAACGGCTGCAGTTTTCAGGGAGTTTGGAAAAGTCCCAGAAAGAAGTGAGGTGTTCACCACTTTTAAAAGATCTGCTTCTAAACAGCTAAGCACACTTTTGAAAAAAGATGTGGGAAGTGTGTCGAGGTGGCAGGTTGACGATTTGAGGTGCTTTACTGTTTCTTCCAAAATGTTGCTATCGATTTCTTCAAAAGTAGACATAATGACTTCTTTTTGAAATTGCGGTCGAATCTGTCTGACCTCTGCATAACTTGAGGGTGTGCTAATTGTCTTTCTGATATTATTGATCTTCTCAGAAAAGAAGGAAGCAAACTCATCGCACTTGCTGTCAGAGAACAGTTCACAAGGGATCTGACTAGGGGGGTTTGTTAGTCTCTCAACGGTAGCAAAAAGAGTGCGAGTGTTGTTTAAGTTGCTGTTTATAAGGTTTGAGAAGAATGTTTGTCTAGCTTTACCTAGTTCAACATTGAAAGCATGAAGGCTGTCTTTATAGATGCTATAGTGAATTTCAAGTTTTGTCTTCCGCCACATCCGCTCAGCTTTTCTGCATTGTCTTTTTATTATCTGTACTGCTGTTGATTTTCTCCACGGTGATTTCTGTCCAATTATCTTTCTGTTTTTTATAGGTGCAATGTCATCAATGACATTCTTAACTTTTGAGTTAAAGGAGTCCAGGAGAAAATCAACAGAGTCTGCAGAAATGCTTGGCATCGAAGATATAGCCTTCATAAATAGCACACTCGTGTTATCGTTAATGCATCTCTTCCTGACAGAGACAGATCTAGATTCAGTGGTAGCAGAGATCAATATATCAAAGAAAATACAGAAGTGATCAGATAGTGCTACATCCTTGATAACAGTGGATGAAATGTTTAGACCCTTACTGATGAGTAAATCAAGAGTGTGTCCACGATTGTGTGTGGGCCCATGCACATGCTGAATCAGGTCAAACGTGTTCAAAACTGTTATAATTTCTTTTGTAGTTTTGCTTTCTGCATTGTCTATGTGAACATTAAAATCCCCTGCAATAGCAAAACAGTCAAACTCTGAACAAATCATTGATAGCAGTTCTGTGAACTCTTCAACAAAGGCTGGAGAGTATTTTGGGGGCCTGTAAATAATGATAAACAGAATGCGAGCACCTTTCAGCACAATCCCTAGATATTCAAAAGACAAGTACTGACCAAATGACACTTGTTTGCATTCATAGACATCTTTAAATAGGGCAGCTACGCCGCCGCCTCTCTTAACAGCTCTGCAGACATTCATGAAAATAAATCTAGGAGGGGCTGTTTCATTGAGGACTGTTTGATAAGCGCTGTCTTCTAACCATGTTTCATTTAAAAACATAAAATCCAGGTTGTTTGTGGTTATAAAATCATTGATCAGAAGTGATTTATTTTTTAGTGAGCGAACATTTAAAAATGCTAGCTTGATGGCATCACTTTTTGTCTCTAGAGCAATCTTAGTTTGATGCCTAATAAGCCTCAGATTAGATGTGTGAACTTTACGATTTGAGAGGGCCTTAGACTTTCTATCACATATTAAAACAGAAATAGGGAAAGCTACAGGCACACTGGGTTCCCGCTTGTTTTGTAAACATTCCTGATTGTTGCTGTTACCGTAGCGGGGACCCGACACATATCACTGAGAGCTGTTATCAGTTGTTTTTGGTTCACTCACAGCAGGTGCAGGAGGGTTTGAGCCCTGGCGTTGTGGCAGCGGCCGGAGAGCTCTCACAGGTGGAGGAGGGTGAGCTGGGCCCACAGGTTTTGGTGGTTGTGGCGCCTGCCGTTTTTTAGTTGATAACTGGGGGCTTGCAGCAAAAGAGTGGGAGAGTCTGGTTCCAGCATATACCAGTTCCTCCATTTTCTGTGAGAAGCTTAGAAGTGGAGATGCTGGAGAGAGGGATAATGTGTCTGGTGAATGGAGCTCTGGCTCTGGAGTTTCCGGTGGCTGGAAAATGTTGTTGTCCTGGCTTCTCTGACTGTTTACCAGAAAGTCGTCCTTCGGTGTTGAGTCTGTCTGTGATAAGCTCTGTGCGCAGGGCTCAGCCAGTAAAGTGTCCATAAGCAGTGCTTGTTGTGGCTGCGTGGCGTTGTCAGTGTCCTTGTTGGTTGTGTTGGCCACATGATGACTCTGAAGCTGATAAGATGTCCTGTCGTCACTTTGTCCAAGTGTGTGTGTGCCATTCATGTTGGGTAGACTCACACATTCTACTGAAGGATGCCGGAGTGAAAAGTAGATATTGTCCTTAAGCACTCTGGCACCAAGTTTGTTTGGGTGAAGGCCGTCCAGTTTGAACAGTTCTCTATGGCCCCAGAAAAGATTGAAGTTGTCAATGAAGTTGACTCCTTTTAGACTGCAGGTTCTTTGTAGCCAGGTATTCAGTCCAAGCAACCGTGAAAACATGTTAGTTCCCCTTGCTGGGAGTGGTCCACTGATGAACGACTGAATTTCAAGTCTTTGAAGTGTTTCAATGAGTTCACCGAAATCCTTCTTTAGGAGTTCTGACTGCTCTTTCCGAATATCGTTCTTTCCCACATGGATGATGATTCGATTTGCAGTCTTGTGCTTCATTAGAATGTTCGGAAGTTCTTTGTTCACATCAGAGACGGTTGCTTGAGGACAGCAGCATGTAGTTGTAGTTCTGCTACTGATATTTCTGATAATGGAGTCCCCCACTATCAGAGTCCTGGGCTCGGCTGCGCTCTGAGCTGAGTGCCGCTGTCTGCTCGACCTTGCGCGCCTGTTTATAGCAATGTTAGCAGTTGGCTGACATGATATATGTTCAGTCACATTTGGGGATTCCTCACCCACATTCATTAATGCATCAAATCTGTTTTCTAGCTGTATAGGGGGTGGTAAAACAACAGTTTTTGCAAGCCTTGTCGTGGCCATATCTGGGGTAGAGGATGATACCGCAGCAATACGAGATACTCTTGATAGTCTGATGTCTCGAGTGCCTTTGGGTCTCGCTCCCTGTTTTTGCCATCGATTTGTGTGTCGATCAGTTTTGGCTTGTTCCTCTACATTTCTAAACTGTCGATATTGACTAGATTCACAGGACTCACCGGCTGTATGCTGAGGGGGTCCGTGATGATGATCTTCTGTGTGTTCCGCCTGTTTTGGAAGTCCAGCAAGTAACTTTGTTTCTAAAATCACAATCCTTTGTAGAAGTCTGTGGCAGTTTGTGCAGCAAGTAGATTCCAGAAGAGGCATTTTCTTTCTTGTCTGTTGAAAGTAGGCAGCTGTGTTTTCCCGTCTCCGGAATATAAACTGCTGGCAGTGGGAGGCAAAAAGTCTCCTTTTTTCGTGATATTTGTATCAAAAATGTGTTGTATGAGCACTGTGCTCATCTGCTGAAGTTAAATATTTGAAAAATCGGAGAAAAGTTCAAAAGTAGGGAGCAAAGCGCGGAGCAGTAAGCAAAAGCGTCCGAACAGTAGCAAAGCCGGAAGTGCCATGTTGCCGGAAATGCCCGTTCTGTTGTCTTACAGAGAGGAGGGGATGTCTCTGACAGGCAAGAGGTGTTGGGAGAATACATTCTTCAGTTCGGCAAGTACAAGGGCAAGCCTTTCAGGTGGTTATTGGAGAATGATGTCGGCTATGCTTTGTACCTGTTCGATAAGGTTGAGGAAGAAGAACAGGCTGGGCAGTTTAACCCAGAGGGTCCTTGCAAGGACAGCCTCATTTCCTTTCTTGAATACTCAAGAAGCTTTAAGGAAATTGAGGATCTTAAACGGTATCTGTCTCAAAAGCCAAATCCAGTGCCAGTTTTGATAGAGGATGACAATACTGTTGGATTTGGAACAAGAGCAAAAGATACTTGGAGAAAAATTTGGGATACCAGGGCAGATGGATATGCTTTCTTTATAATGAAGCAGAAGTGTGTTCCAGGCAGCAAAATGTACAACTTGCAGCAGTATCTTCTAAAACTGCAGCAAAAACAGCTAACGATAAACACTCCTCCATTGCAATCACCATCAGCTTCTACTGGAAGACCACCTGTTACTTCCAGTAGTGCCTCTGATCAGCCTGGTAAGTTAATAAAATTCATGCAAATTTGCTTATATTGATTATTAAAGCCTACTGATGCATTGATTTTGTTTTATAGTGATGGAGGAGGATGAAGAACTGGAGAAAATTATGCTGAGTCTTTCTCCAACAAAATATCTAACACAGCTGAGTAAGTGAATTAAGAATCACGTCATGTGTGTTAGACAGAGCCATGTCAAGTTCAGCATGTTTATGACGCATTAAATTGCACACACTGGAGGAAAACTATTCAAATTGTAATGCTTAATTTTCAGGATCATCTGAAGCCATGGGATCCACAGTCTTTTCTACAGCAGGTTAATTTATCACATCAGATTTGGAGGCTTATTCTGTTACATACAGACTTCTGATCCTCCATGTCTGAATTTAATTATCTTAGTTGTTTTTTTGGCAGTGTTCTTGCCTGTTCTAAAAAACATGTTCTTTTGTTCTAACTACTGTTAAGGGTTGAACATGCCAGTGGTGAGGGTGAGTGCACTTCATGAATTGTATGCATGGTATTTAAACTGGTCTTATTTGTTGTTGTGGAATGTTTATTATAACTTGCATTACAAGAATAAATAGAATGATAGAATAAACAATGATTCTAGTAGTTTAATGTAGTCAAGACAATTAAATACACATTGTATACATTCTGTGTTTTAATATATTTTTTTTATTTTCTCCTTGTGCTGTTTCATGCAGGTCTGCTGCAGCCTCTATCTACATCAGTTCCTGTGTGTAGGCCTTCTCCATGGAGTGAAGTCTCTTTACCACCTGCAACAACACAATCAATGCCGCCTGCACTGACCAAAGCCCCTGTTCCCAGCTACTCGACCAAAAAAGGTTAAGATAGTTAACCACACATCATGTGAATTAGATGTTTTGTTATGTTTTTAATTTCCTCCTTGTGCTGTTTCATGCAGGTCTGCTGCAGCCTCTATCTACATCAGTTCCTGTGTGTAGGCCTTCTCCATGGGGTGAAGTCTCTTTACCACCTGCAACAACACAATCAACACCTGCACCAATGCCGTCTGCACTGACCAAAGCCCCTGTTCCCAGCTACTTGGCCAAAAAAGGTAAAGACAGTTAAATGCATATCATGTGCAATCAGTGTTTTACACACACGTGCGCACACACACACACACACACACACACACACACACACACACACACATATATATATATATATAAATATAAATTAATAAATTTACTTTTACTTTGGGATTTATGCAGTTCTGCCGACATCACGCGCAGTCTCTAGTCCTCCCAGTCCCAGTATGCCTTCTTCACAGACTGATGGCTCTGTACCATCTCCTGCAGCACAATCAGCACCTACAACTCCTGCATCAATGCCATCTGCACAGACAGAAGCACCTGTTCCCAGCTACTTGCAAGATATTAGCCGCTGGAACTGTTCTCTTCATCAAAAAATTTGGATGAAGACAGAGATGGAGTCCATGGGGCTCTGGCCAGGATCATACCCAGTAAGAAACCTCATGAATATGGTCTCCTTGTGGCGCTATCCACCTCAGCCTGAGCTTATAGAGACAAACACTGGTCTTCCGTCACCCAAATACTTCCAGCTCCATCCCTTTTTCATTTGGAAACCTGAGCACAGTATAATGGAAAGGCTTAGGAACAATTACATCCTGCCTTGTCTCTACGGCTGTCAAAGTCCTAATGTTGTGTCCTCTGGTGTGGGAAGACCCCGAGTGGTCCTTGGTACTACCAGCCAATATTACATCCTTGCTTCACGTCTGTGTTGTAAGGCATGCAAAAAATACTGGTTCGCTGATAAACCTCAGTGGCTAGACATGCTACCACAGCGATTCACAAACATCTTGCCAGCCTTCCTCACCCATAAGAAGGCAATCTGTAAAACAGTAATGGATGAACTGAGGCGCTCTGGAAAATCCCCTAATGACATGGCCAACCAGCTGTCTGAGGCGCTTCACCTTAAATATGAAAGAGCCCATCTGGCCTACCTTCTCAGTGTGCAGAACTTCAGGGATGCTGAAGCAGGGCTGTATGGTCAGAAAACCATCACTGGGGCACTGAGGAAGGATGACACACCTGGACCGTTTGGGGGTTACGAAGACACTGATGGGTGGCATGGGGTGTCTGTCTCTGCACACTATTTAGTAGAGTGCCTTCTTCATGAATATCAGCGGCAGGAAGCAGCTCTCACTCAGCTCCTACAAGGCACTTTTGGACAGGTGTTCAGGTCAGATCACACACGCAAAGTTGCTAGAAAAGTGACCCTCTCATCTGGCACAATGTCATCCTATGCTGTGATGAATGAGAACTGGATGATTCTGTCCTGGGTGATGCTGCAGAGTGAAAGTGAGCACTCCCTGGAGTCAATGTACTGTGGGCTGGCCAATCGCTACAGTGCTGCTGGTATTCCCAAGGCCAAGTACCAGTGGGTGGACAGGTATGAATCATGAATCAAGGTTATGCATGTCAAATACATTAAACTTAATTTAACTTTCCCCTTTTATGTAATTAGGGACTGCTGTGCCGCTTTCAGAGTGATGGACCCAGGACCTTATGAGCACCAGCAGTGGGAAGCCTGGAGGACCACTGAAGCTATTGTGGCAGAGGTTACATCAGGAAACCTCAAGAATTTACATGCCGCTTGCCGGAAGTTCAATGAGGACATGGTTGTTAAACTGGACTTGTTTCACTGTATGCGGCGGTTCACCAGGGAGTGTTTTTCGGAGCACCATCCTCTGTACAGCTCATTCTGCCAGTTCCTCTCTTCTGCCTTCTCTGTAGTTGATCAAAGTGACATGGAAAAACTGAAGAACGCATACAAATTCTGTGGTATCGAGCCTGCTAATCCCACCAAGCAGCACATCAGAGAGCACTGCAGGACAAAAGTGCCACATCCCAGAGAGCTGCTCCAAAGAGTGGAAGAAGTGCTTCACCATTTCCATCTGGCAAAGGATCCCAACAACATCTTTCTTTTTAAACCATCAATGTTAAAAATGTGGTGGATTCAGCGTATCCACATTCTTAGAGGCTGCCTAAGTGACCCTGAGGTGGAGGAAGGAATCCTCTACAGGCATGGTGGAACCCTACAGCTCAATCATGTCAAGGGTGATGGAGCTGCTGTCCCCATTTGGATCCCCGTCAGAGGCACTTCCCAGCAGGAGGGGTTTCATTTTCACCAGGCTCAGTGGGTAACAGGCAATCGCGTCTCTCCTGAGTTGTTCCAGGCACAGGGAATGACTGGTGTGGCGCGCTGGAATTATCAGCGGCTAGTGGACCTGAAGCTGCCTATGGGTTGTCTTACCTGGAGTGTCTGACCCTGCTTTGATGATGGAGTTAAACAGGGCATCTATAAGAGTGACAGGGCAACCCAAATATCCAGCTCTGCACATCTCCAGCAGGGACACAAGAGAGAGGTTTGGCCTGCAATATGTGGAGCCAGGCTGTCGACCTGTGCCTCTTGACTTTGACAAACACAAAAGCATGAAGACAGACCTAGGAGATGCAGAGATGCAAGAAGTGTCTTCATCTGGCATTCCATTCTCATTTCCATCTCAGGTGAGCCTTTAAACTTTTTTGATAACAGACTATGACTATTGATTAAAAAAACTAACTTTTTTATTACACTCATTTTGCTCAATTTCAGGAATGCTTAGACGATACCTCTTCTGCTGAGACCCCTCTTGCTCCAGAACCAGAGACCACCCCACAGTCATTTTTCACCAGTTTTCCACTCCAAGTGCTGTGTCAGTGAAGGAACAAACATCTGTGGAGTGTCTATTAGATGCAGGTAATTATATTATGCATACAGGCGTCAATGTGTGTATTCTGTCTGCCTCATCTATGCACACAAAAAATAAATACTTAATTTAGTACTTTTGTGAATCTCTTTTAGAACTCCCAAGCACATCACCACTGCCTGTAGCTGCTTCTCCCTGTGCTGCTCGCACTGGACCGATTAAGACAGGTGGCAGAGTCTTTGTGTTGGACCATAACAGATGGACGGATCCAATGAGAAATGCCATTGATAGTTTGCTGGCTAAGCACCATGGGAGCAAGGACCTACTTACAAAGGTGGATGCTGAATATGCTGCTATGGTACAGAGTGCCTGCACTGACCCCAACAGCCTTCTGCACTCAACCACAAAGCAGCACATAAGCAGGTACATAAAACACCTTGCTAAAAAAAAGAACACCAATGCTTCTCTCAACACCAGCCCAGAAAAGCTCTTGGAGACACAACAGTTGTGGCAGCGTCTTCACTCAGGTAGTGAAACTACCAGTGTCCCAGTGACAGTACTGCCACCTGCCCCAGTCAATCCACCTGCAAAGACTGTTCCTGAGGCTGTCCCTCTGGACCAGACAGCACTCGAGAAGATGGTGAAGGACATCGTAGAGAAGCAGCAGGCCTTTCAGCAGCAACAACAACAGCAGCAGGCACCACAAAAAAAAAAAAACTAGATCATGTTTAGCCTGTGGCCAGCCTAAGTCTCGATACATGGGTGATGGCTCCTCAATTCATTTCTTTTATCAAGGTAGTGATGTTAAATACTTCTACTGCTCCAAGAAAGTATTTGACACATATTCAGCAGAGGGCCTGACGAACACAAGAATGCCTTTTGAAGACTTTGCAGAGACTCCTTTTTTTCAGCGGGAACTAGAGGCCTCTAAGCAAAGAGGGGCAGAAAGGAAGAAGGTCACTGAGGAGAGGAGCAAGCGGAAGTCAGCAGTGGAGCATCCTTCTGGTCGTTTGTGCAGATTCTGCCACCTGCCACTAAAACAAGGACCCAACAGTCCTCATATACATGCTGGTTTCCCTGGAGTGGCTGGCAAATACATTTACTGTCCTGCTAAAGTGTTTTCCCTTTATCAGGCTCAGGGAATGAATGCAGAAATGTCGTGGAGAGACTTTCAGCAGTCTCCGTTCTATGAGGCTGAGAAACAGAGGTGGATGGAGGAAAAGAAAAAATGACTTCACTGTGTTACAAAACAGTATTTGAGGTCTGGGCATGTCATTTGCCAATAATAATCCTTGCACAAAGTTATGTATGTGGGTATATATATTTTGTTGCACTTTTAAAATTATTATTTTTTTAATTATTTAATTTATTTCTATTTGTTCATTGAAATACCACAAGTATTGTATTTCCTTGTATTTAAGTGGGGTTTTATTTTGTTGACTTGCAGTTTGTGCCCAGTTTATGTTAATAACGGTTACTGTTAAACTCTGTATATAATTATTTAATTTTAAAATATTTGTTCATGTCTTTTCCTGTATTATCTACAACTTAAGTTTCTATTATTATTATTATTATTATTATTATTATTATTATTAATTCTATAATTTAAAATTATTTAATTTATTTCTATTTGTTCATTAAAATACCAAAAGTAATATTGTCTTGCATTGTTGTTGTTTTTTTTTTGTTTTTTTATTGACTTGCATTGTTATTTGATCTTGCTTAGTTTTCTAAACGTTAGTATAATAACTGTTACTATTAAACTCTGTATTTAATTGTTTTTTTCCACTTGTGTTTTAAACAGCTTTAGATTTTGTTATTATTATCATTATTATTTAATCTTTAAATTTAAATTGTTTCATTTATTCCCATTTGTTCATTAAAGTACCAGTATTGGCCACATTTGCATTGTGTTTTGGTGTTTTGTTAATAGACTTTTATAGACTTAAGTTAATTTTATAGACTTAAGTTAATTTTATAGACTTGCATTGTTATTATCTTGCTCAGGTTTGTAAACACTAAATGTTAATAACTGTTACTATTAAACATTCATAATTGGTCATAATTATTTAATAAAGAACATATTTTTCTAGTTTTTCCTGTGTTCTTCACAACTTTAGATTTTATTATTGTTGTTTAATCTATAATTATTTAATATATATTTAACTATTATATATTTTGGTTAGTACTGTACTGTAATTACATTCTTTCAGTTTTATATAATATGTATATTATTGAACTAGGCCTATAAATAAAAATTAGAAACTTACTTTTTTGCTGTTTATTGGTTATATTTCATATATAGGGGTTTTCTGAACATAGTTATACAAATATGAAGTGAATGTCTCTTTAAACATAGAGGTCTAAAATATGATCAAAATGTTATTATCAGTTAGTCACATTCAAATATTTTCTATATCAAACATAACTACACCCTATTATAATGTAAATGTTTATTAAGATTGTTGCACATTTTGTACATTCTACACAAGAATAATTATTTAAAGTTTTATTTTATCTTTGTGCACAAAGTTCGTTTATTATATGTAAATCGTTCTTAGAGTTTATCTACATGAAAGACGATTACAAATTCATTTTGCGTTATTTGTGGCCGAGGCGGGATTCGAACCTCTAATTGTGTGTAATTTATTCGGCCCGCCTCCATGGGCCGTCCTTTGTTCCTATTGGCTAGTCAGCGCTCTACACCTACGTGCGGCTGGCCTTTGTGTGTGAGGTGAACGTGATAACCATTACACTACAGAAACTTGTGCAGAGAAGACAGCCAGCAATCTCGTGGTGATCGCTTGTTGAAAAACCTATAAAGGAAAAGATTACTAAATCTCTCGTCTGACGATGCAAACAATTAATGTTTTACGTCCAAGGCAAAAAGCTGTTTCCGCTCAGTTTGGAACCGAGGACCTTTCGCGTGTAAAGCGAACGTGATGACCACTACAGAAACCTGACGGGGAGCCTCTCTTCTTTTAACACTACTTGGCAGAAGAGGCCTTTGTAGTGTTGACTAAGAATGCAGCAGAGCCTGGCTTAAGCAATTTTGGAAAAAGCCAGTAGCTGTTTCCACCCAGTTTCGAACTGGGGACCTCCCGCGCGGCAGCCGAGAATAGTTTAGCTAAACAGCCCTAAACCGTTTCCCATTCATTCTCAATGGTAGTGTTAAACCAATACGGATGCAATATTCTTTTGTCCACTGACGCTCTAGTGTCGCTCTTCCGTGTTTCGTCACCCCGGGAAGTTTGAAGTATAAATTTAATAAACAATTTGTGCCTCAAGTGTAGTTTTGTTTGCTATTACTGTGTTAATTACCGAGGTTTCTTTAATGACACATGATGAAGTTCAATAGCTTTTAAAAGGCTTGATGGACTGTTCCTGAACACATAAGAAAATGTTAACTTGACCCTAATAAACACTACAACTCTTTATTGTTTAATAATTGTCTGTATGTGGTCAGTTTCTACTATTTCATTATGTGTTATTTTGGTTCCTTGAATAAAACACAATTTAGTTCTAAAGTTTTTAAAGGGCTCAATGTACTCTTCTAGAATAAGCAGGAAAACGTTTATTTTAACATAAAGAACATACTACAAGTCTTTAAAGTATTATTACTGTTCCCTTCCGGGAACTCGACACTGCGTCCTGAGACACTTTGGGGAACGCCATTGGCGGGCCGCACTCTGAGTCATGTCCAACGTCCAATGAGAAACGGGAGTGACGTCACAGGCGCGGTGACGTCATCGACCAGGAAGTATATAAGCACGTGCGTTTGAAGCTGGCGTCAGCTTTTGTCATTCAGTGAGAGCGCTCTGTGTTATTGTCTGTCTGTTCTGCATTTTGCTGTTTTTTAGTGCCAGTTTGCACTACTTTTATTTGAGCAAAATGCCAGGGGGAAAACGTTCTTTTAAGAACGCACGTTCTAAGGCGGTTCAGCAGCCACATAGAAAGTGTGTCCCTCCCTGCCAACGTTTCATTGTTGGTGGGGATACACACGATCTATGTGTAGTCTGCTTGGGAGCGGAGCATGCTAGGTCAGCCCTTGAGGGGGCTGGCTGCCCGCAGTGCGAGCGAATGCCGCTGCGGTTGCTCCGTTCCCGGAAAGCCCTCTTTGAGGAGGGGGCTTTCACTAGCGTTCCCCGTGGGTCTGGCCCCGCTTCCGCTGAGGCGGAGCGGCAGCTGCACTCATGGGGTTCGCAGGTAGATCTGCTGGAGGGAGTTGAGACGGGTGATCCCCTATCTCTCTCCTCACCCAGCGGATCGTATGACCTCCTCTTGGATGAGGAAGCCCGCACTGCGGTTCCTTCCCTCCAAGAGGAGGAGTCAGCGCTCCTTCTGTCTTCCTCCGAGGAGGTTGATGTTGAGAGCGTTGACACCCCACTACCGCCCCCCCATTCACCCCAATACGAGGAGCTAGTGGAGGTGCTGACTAGCGCGGTGGCCAAGCTTAACATCAGTTGGCCACCAGCACAAGATCATGAACCGCAGGGAAGCAGGCTCGATGAGCGCTTCCTGCGGGCAAAGCCAGCACCTCCCAAACGGAGCCTTCCTTTTTTCCCCGATCTCCACAAAGAGATCAGGAGATCGTGGGAAAAACCGTATTCCTCGCGTCTCTTCTCCCCCGCCTCTGATTACTACGGTAATGTGGGGGGGATGGAGGAATACGGTTACAGGGCGATGCCCCAGGTCGAGCAGACACTAGCGAGCTATCTGTCTCCCGGCCTGGCATCGTCCCTGAAGGCTCCGTCCTTACCCACCAGGCCACTAAAGATCACGTCTGGTCTGATGGGTAAGGCATATGCGGCAGCAGGTCAGGCTGGTGGTTGCCTACACACCATGTCTGTGCTCCAGGCATACCAGGCCGACCTGCTGAAGGAGTTTAGTGACGGTGAGGAAGTGAGCGTCACAGAGATGCGCAGGACCGCAGACCTGGCGCTCCGCGCCACCAAGGAGACCGCCCGTGCCATTGGGCGGTCTATGGCAGCCTTGGTGGCCGCGGAGAGGCATCTCTGGTTGACCCTGTCCGACATGAAGGAGAAGGACAGGGTCACGCTCCTGGACGCCCCCCTGCAGCCCTTTGGCCTCTTTGGTGACTCTGTGGACACTGTTGTCAGCAGACACCAGGAGGCCCGCAGGCAGGCAGCGGCGTTCCAGCGGTTTCTTCCTCGCCGCACTTACTCCTCTGGGGCTGCTGGACGGGAGCAGCCCCAGCCGCAAGCTAGCTCCTCGCACCGGGATGCACAGAAAAGGAGTGTTGCTACCCGCACCCCTCCGGCTAAGCCTAGAGGGCGGGCTCAGCAACACTCCAAGCCGGGGTCCTCTAAGACTAGGCCGGACCTGAGGGTCGTCCTACAGTCTAAGAGGACCGCGGCTAAACGGCCCTGATGGTCGTGGCCCAGGGCCAATGAGGGCAGCCCCTCTCGAAGACTTAGGTGCTTCACCGCCTCTGAGGAGTACGGTGACCACCTCTCTTCGGGGCCCTCAGGAGATTCGTCAGCTAACCCTGCCGGTGTTACAGGGCGCGGCAGTCTCCCGCGAACATCATTCTCTGGTCCTTCCGCCCGGAAACGTAGCGGAACCAGAGAGTTCGCCACCCCCACGGGGGTCTCTAGAGCGCTCACTTCAGGTGCATCCTGCCAGTTCGCTGCTACAGGTCACCAAGTTAGCTCCTCTAATAAATCCAGAGACCAGTCTCGAGAGGCTGGTTCCCTTAGTAGAATTTCTGGCAGCGTGGAAACTACTGCCAAATATTTCTATGTGGGTCCTGCGTACTGTAGAGAAAGGTTATTGCATTCAATTCGGCGCCAAGCCGCCGCCTTTCAGCGGGGTATTTCCTACTCTGGTAGGCCCCGAGCAGGCTCTGGTATTGGAACAGGAAGTGAATACTCTCCTGAGGAAGGAGGCCATCGAGGTGGTCCCTCCTCATCACAGAGAATCCGGGTTCTACAGCCGGTACTTCATTGTTCCCAAGAAGGATGGGGGCCTGCGGCCCATTTTAGATCTCAGACAGCTAAACCTCTCAGTAAGAAAACTGAAGTTCAAAATGTTGACTGTCAGACAGGTCGTG
This sequence comes from Garra rufa, assembly GCF_049309525.1. Taxonomy (NCBI): domain Eukaryota; kingdom Metazoa; phylum Chordata; class Actinopteri; order Cypriniformes; family Cyprinidae; genus Garra; species Garra rufa. The sequence goes on from NC_133361.1 coordinate 106,566,947, forward strand.
TCTCAAATCAGGTCCGAGGACTGGTTTGTCACGATAGATCTGAAAGACGCATACTTTCACGTCTCCATCCTTCCTCAACACCGGAAGTTCCTCAGGTTCGCTTTCAGGGGCAAAGCTTACCAATACAGAGTTCTTCCGTTCGGCCTAGCGCTCTCTCCCCGAACTTTCACGAAGTGTGTGGATGCTGCTCTGGCTCCACTGCGACTCCAGGGCATCCGCATACTCAACTACATAGACGACTGGCTCATCCTAGCCAGTTCAGAACAGTTAGCGGCTCAACATCGAGATGTTGTTCTTGCTCACATGAAAAAGCTGGGGTTGAGACTCAACGCCAAGAAAAGTGTGCTGTCTCCATTACAGAGAACCACTTATCTAGGTGTAATCTGGATTCCGACCACGATGCAGGCACGATTGTCACCTGCTCGGATCGAGTCGATCTTACTGCAGCAAATGCGTCAAGCTAGCCTGCTACTCACTGTCAAACAGTTCCAAGTACTGTTAGGTCTTATGGCAGCTGCATTCCACGTGATACCTCTTGGACTGCTGCACATGAGACCACTGCAGTGGTGGCTTCAAAACCAAAGGGTTTTCCCCGAGGGGGAACCCATTCCGCAAGATCAAGGTCACGCGGCGCTGCCTACGTGCCTTAGTCATGTGGAAAAAGCCCTGGTTCCTATTACAAGGTCCAGCGCTGGGAGCTCCTTGTCGCCGCGTCACGCTAGCGACAGATGCATCCCTCACCGGGTGGGGAGCGGTCATGAGTGGCCGCTCCGCCCAAGGCCTATGGAACGACCGGCATCACTCTTGGCACATAAATTTCCTAGAAAATGTTGGCAGTGTTCCTGGCTCTGAAGCATTTCCTTCCAGACCTGAGAAACGTCACGTGCTGGTCCGCACAGACAACACGGCGGTGGTCTACTATATAAACCACCAGGGAGGTCTGCGTTCACGCCCCTTATACAAGCTGGCGTGCCAGATCATCCTGTGTCACAAGGGAGCTTCTTTCATTGAGAGCAGTTCACATTCCTGGACGTCTCAATGTGGGAGCAGACGTCCTGTCGAGGCAGGGGCTGAGGCCCGGGGAATGGATGCTTCACCCTCAGGTGGTGAAGCAGTATGGAGAGTCTTTGGTCAAGCCCAGGTGGACCTCTTGCGACTCAGGAGACATCGCAATGTCCCCTTTGGTACTCTCTAGTTCCTCCAGCTCCTCTCGGACTGGATGCCATGGTACAGACGTGGCCGAGGCTTCGTCTGTACGCTTTTCCCCGATCGCTCTGCTCCGGGAGTTCTGGAAAGAGTGCGCCGGTACGGAGTACGGCTGCTGCTAGTAGCCCCGTACTGGCCGGCCCGAGTATGGTTCTCGGATATAATCGCCCTCCTCGACGGCTCTCCATGGGAGATTCCTGTCAGGAGCGATCTTCTTTCTCAGGCTGGGGGCGCAATATGCCACCCCCACCCAGAGAAGTGGAAGTTATGGGTGTGGCCCCTGAGGGGGCACAACTCATAGAAGCTGGTCTCTCAACCGAGGTTGCTGAGACCATCCTTCAATCCAGAGCTCCCTCTACGAGGAAACTTTATGGCCTAAAGTGGAACCTGTTTGCGTCATGGTGTCATGAACGCCGCTTAGACCCAGTCACTGCCCGGTTGGTACAGTGCTGGAGTTCCTGCAAACTCGTTTGTCCGCTGGGTTAGCTCACTCCACCTTGAAGGTGTACGTGGCGGCTATATCGGCTTACCACGCCCTTCATGGCGGCCTTTCAGTGGGCAAGAACCCCCTGGTCTCACGTTTCCTCCGCGGTGCACTCAGGCTGAGGCCTCGTGCAAGACCGAAAGTCCCTACATGGGACTTAGCTGTGGTGTTGGAGGCGCTGTGTAAGCCTCCCTTCGAGCCTCTGGAGGAGGCCTCCGATCGGATGCTTACCCTAAAGACAGCACTGCTGCTGGCGCTGACATCTCTCAAGAGATTCGGGGACCTGCAGGCCCTTTCAGTGCCCCTTCTTACATTGACTTTGCCCCTGGGTTGGCCAAAGCATTCCTTTACCCACGAGCTGGGTACGTACCCAAGGTCCCATCAGCGACACCACAGCCAATAACGCTCCAAGCGTTTTTACCCTCCTCATTCGTGGAGCACGACCAGAGGAAGTATAACTTAATGTGTCCAGTAAGAGCACTGGACACTTATGTCCACAGAGCTGCCCTGTGGCGTAAATCAGAGCAACTTTTGGTCTGTTACGGCCCCCTAAGAGGGGGTGCCCGGCTTCCAAGCCTACTATCAGTAAGTGGATCATTGATGCCATCTCTACTGCCTATGAGTCCTCTGGTCTCCCATCCCCGATGGGAGTCAAGGCTCACTCAACTAGAGGCATTGCAGCCCTAAAGCTCTGATGGCAGGTGTCCCGATCCAGGACATCTGCAGTGCGGCGGGTTGGTCCTCACCTCTAACGTTCGTCAGATTCTACGAACTAGACCTCAGAGTCACTCCTGGCTCAGTCGTCCTTCAGCCCTAGCATTGCTAGGCCCAGAGGTGCTATAGGCGCTTTCCTCTATGGAGGAAAAGGATTTCTACCCTCTCGACCTGCAGTCCTCCAGGCGAAGGTGTGATATCCTGCCTCGCGTGCCCGAGGGCCGAGGCCTGTGTTCCTCTTGTCTGGTGGTTGATCACAGACAGAGATGTTTTCTAGTGTCCTGGCGGTCCACCAGGCACTTCTTGTGTCCCTCTTGTTCTGGCCGTAGCGCAGACAAAGGTCTACCACTTCTCCTCGTGTGCCCGAGGGCCGAGGAGCCTTTCTCCCCCTGCACTGGTCTTGTGACAGGCAGCGGTTGAGAACCCTAGCCTCGTGTGCCTGAGGGCCGAGGCTCATTTATCCCTCTTGTCTGGTGGTTGATCACAGACAGAGATGTATTCCAGTGTCCTGGCACGTTCACCAGGCACTTCTTGTGTCCCTCTTGTTCTGGCCGTAGCGCAGACAAAGACTACCATTTCTCCTCGTGTGCCCAAGGGCCGAGGAGCCTTTTCTCCCCCTGCACTGGTCTTGTGACAGGCAGCGGTTGAGAACCCTAGCCTCGTGTGCCTGAGGCCGAGGCTCATTTATCCCTCTTGTCTGGTGGTGATCACAGACAGAGATGTATTCCAGTGTCCTGGCACGTTCACCAGGCACTTCTTCTTGTCCCTCTTGTTCTGGCCGTAGCGCAGACAAAGGACTACCATTTCTCCTCGTGTGCCTGAGGGCCGAGGCTCATTTATCCCTCTTGTCTGGTGGTTTATCACAGACAGAGATGCATTATCACTCGCGTCCTGGCAAGATCACCAGGCGGAGTTTCCATAGTGTCTCATCAGGTAAGTATTCCAGACACTGGATTATGCTAACCTCGTGTGCCCGAGGGCCGAGGTACATTCTCTCCCTCTTGTCTGGTGGGCTCCACAGACAGAGATGTATTATCACTCATGTCCTGGCAAGTTTCCCAGGCTGAAGTGTACCAAGACACAACTTTTCCACTCTTGGCCTAGCAGACAAAAACTGGGCAGGGCCTTGGAAATTATGGGGGCATTGATACCTCGTTCCCCAAAGTGTCTCAGGACGCAGTGTAGAGTTCCCGGAAGGGAACGTCTCAGGTTACGTATGTAACCCTGGTTCCCTGAGGGAACGAGACACTGCGTCTCGGACCATAATTCCCGCATCCCTGCTGCGCTCGCTTCATTCCTATAAGCCGACGCCAGCTTCAAACGCACGTGCTTATATACTTCCTGGTCGATGACGTCACCGCGCCTGTGACGTCACTCCCGTTTCTCATTGGACGTTGGACATGACTCAGAGTGCGGCCCGCCAATGGCGTTCCCCAAAGTGTCTCAGGACGCAGTGTCTCATTCCCTCAGGGAACCAGGGTTACATACGTAACCTGAGACGTTTTTGGGAGAAGGTGCTCTGTGACAATGCTCACCATAAATAATACTGATAATAATTATTATAATTATTATTTTAATTTGTAGACTAAATAAATGAGTGCACTTAAGACAGTAAACTGTTTACCTTTTACAGTTTTGGAAATGTCATTCTTAACATAACTCGTGGTAAGCTTTTTACCCAGAGTGAGATGCATGCTGCACTATTAATTTTATTATTAAATAAAGCCTACACTGTAAATTTTTTCCAGGATTTCACAAGATATAACTGTAATATTTCACAGTTAATTACATTATTACCACTTCACAGGTTTTAACTGTGATAATTCACAAAATAATACCATATTTAGACTTTTACTGTGAAAATAATGCAGGCACGGGGCTTTTACAAGAAACTACTGTGAATTCCGTCTTTTTCGAGTGTGGCAGCTGTGGCAGCATCATCAGAGCTGTCTGACGTGCGTGGTCTCATTCGGTGGATTCAGCGGTAAGTGTTTAAATGTGAAACTTTATCAATCTGATGACTGTTTTTTATATGATAGTGCATGTTATTTAAAAGTATGAACCAAATTAGCGTTAGTTGTAGGTTCTGTTGTCATGTTTTTGTAATTTAGCTGGAGCAGACTCGCG
>NC_133361.1:106571977-106627601 GCF_049309525.1 Garra rufa
AATTTAATTAATGTCGTCTGCTTTTGTAAAACAAATCAAAGTTATGTTTGCATCAACATCTGCATTTTTTGTGTGTGGAAAGTTAGGCACATTAAATAACAGCATGGGTTTGAGCTTCTGAACATAAACTATTTGACCTTCTGTGTGTCTTTGGAGGTAACATTATGTTTATGTTTCTTTTTACAACTAAAGTTAATCCTACTATGTTCTAATTTGTTTAATTATCTTATTTCTCATTCTATACTGGAACTTCCTTATAAAATGTATAGGTTATTAGCAGTCGTATAAGCATTTCACTTTATATGATACTGTGTATGTGTATGTGACAAATAAAATTTGAATTTGGTATGTAATTTGATGATTTGTTAATGTGTCACTTCATTACTAACTATTATTTACTACCCATGCACTAATATTAACTAATGGCTTGTTTATGTTGATTTTGACATGACTTTACTTGAGAGGGCCCAATCATAATTAATTCACTGTTAAATATCCATGCACTAACATCAACTAATGGCTAGTTAAGGTTGATTTTGACATGACTTTACTTGAGGGGGCCCAATCATAATGAATTCACTGTTAACAACCCATGCACTAACATTAAATAATGGCTAGTTAAGGTTGATTTTGACATGACTTTACTTGAGAGGGCCCAATCATAATGAATTCACTCTTAACTACTCACTAAACTCAGCTCATGATTTATGATATACTTCCTATCAAATCCACATGTACTAACCCAGTAAGTATCAGCCTGGTTATGCTGTGCCAAGATGCTGTGTGGATTTTCAAGAAGTCAGAGAGTGGAGGTGCAGGATCTTCACGGCTCTGTCTGGATGGAGAGTGAACTCTTTCTAGTTTGAGCATTTCTTTAGGAATTGTTCTACAAATGGTCTTTTTGGGTTTTGTGTTTTTATATTTTATTATTCTTTGTATAAATCAATAGGTGAGTTTAAAGGGAAAGAGAAGATCATAAAACAGAAAAGATCAGTCATTAGTGTATTTAGTATTTTCTACACTTGATGAAGAGGATCAACTAATCCTTTGACACCCAATAATGTTTAAGACAAAGCTGAAGATGTCAAATGCCTAAATGATGATAGTTTTAAATTACTTAAATTAATTTCAAAGTCAGAGTATTTCTCATTCTTTCCTAAAGATTTAGTTTACCCATAAATGTTAATTAATGCATTAACTATCAAACATGTACTAACATGTAGTTAAGGCTGCCGTTATTCATCCATGAATCCGTATGACTCCAGTTGTAGTTAAGGATAGCCCTTTGTTAGTTCATGATTAGTTAATTCCTTGAATAATCATTAGTAGGTGATGAATTAAGTATTAATTTAGGCATTAGTACATGATTATTCATGTACCCTTATTGTAAAGTGTTACCAAACAATGTGTTACTTTCATTAATAAATTAATATTTGTGCACGTTTTAACCACAAATGCTCATCTTGTCTAGCTGTGCATTGAGCATACGTACTTTGTGCACTCTGGTTCAAGACAGTTAGGGTACGTCAAAAAACTACCATCTCAGTTTCATCCATCTCTAACTTCCAAATTGTCCTACATCGCTGTAGAAGTACTGACCCAGTGTTTACAAAGTGAACGTGCAAAGATGATCAAATGCCCTTTGCAACAAAAAAAGAAAAGAAAAAAAATGTTGAACATCAATGAGAAAATGAGAAGAGTTTTTCGATATACTATAAATGTATTGAACCAGAGTGCACAGAGTATGCATGTACATCGCAGAGAGACCAGCATTTGAGGTTAAAAACTGTATAAATATAAATGTATTCAACCCGTTAAGCACCACAGAAATCCACTATGTTGAGAAAAATCCTGCAATGCTTTCCTCATAAAACACAATTTCTTTATGACTGATGAAAGAAAGACATGAACATCCTGGATGACTGGATGAGTGAATTAATTCAAGCTAAATATTTGGATCATAATAGTGTTGTCTAAACAAACCTTTTCACCAGATGATATGTTGCCTCTTCAAAATTGATCTTCATGGCCTCAATTACTTTCCAGGTGTTCAATTTTTCCAGGATCCTTGTAGCAACCACTATTCCAAGCATCCGTGATAACTCTTGTAAATCTAAAAAAAAAAAAAAAAAAAAAAAGATAATCGTTCAGACAAATGTAACAATGTATATGTATATATATATTTTTTTTCAATAAAATTTTGAAATATTATTTAACCCTTACCAGTCCTTTGACATCCAAGAAGCAAGAAAACGTGTAGTACATCAGCTGAGCCCTGGTCATCTGGGATTTTCAGTGTCGTTTTCTGGTATCAAAAACTTCTGCTGGACTACACAATAACATCAACAACATGTTATTAAAAAAACAAATCATAAAATTACAGTCACTTACTCTTTATTAACTGATTACTAAACATATAACTCACCTGAATTGAGAAAATCTGAGAAACAAATTTCGTCCAGTTTTGCTGCTACTTCCCTCCATCCTTGCACTTCTGTCAACATCCTGACAAAGAAGAGAAAACATGTAATTTAAAATAACCTATAATGTTAGTGTGATTGAAAATGCAAAATGTTTAATATGAAAGCCACTGTAGGATTTTAGTTACGCAAAACCATAAGTAATGAACAAATCTCCATACTCCATGTGAAGATCAAGATTCTTTTGTCTGAACCATTTGCCGAAACAGCGCGAAAACACTGGCGTCACGATGTCTACCCGATGGTCCGTTTGCTACGCCGCAGGGAACAGAGCGGCCATAAACTTAATCCCATTAGGGAGACGACAGTGATTTGTGTTCGGCGCAAACTAGCTAATCGCTAATTCATGACTACAATCTTTTGATCCTGGTGAAACTCCCGGAAAAGGACAATTCCCCAAAGATCGTCTTCCCCCCTCGACATTCCACGAAGAGCCAGTTGTCTCGCGCACTTTGGCCGAGACCATCATAAACTGAGTCACGAATAAACAAAGAACATTGATCAATTCCAGATTGCCCGTTCTGGCCCGCCGAACTCTTACTGACCTCCGCTCAAGCAGTGTGGGGTTTTTCCACTCAAAACCCAGAAATACCCCACCGCGCAAAGAATGTGCGGACAGATATGATACAGGAGAAAAAGAAACCAAGAACGCTATTTCGATCACTCGAACTTACTATGCAAAAGGATAGGACACCCTCCTTTCTGTATGTCAATGGGTGTCGTGTATTCATGTACTTTACTATACCTTGTGCCTTAATCAATCAAGTTATTTAGCGTGTATCCCATGTGTAACCTTATAGTTCTGTATTTAGTCTCTTTCGAAAGATCATAACGACTGCAGGTTGTCTGAGTGAATGAGAATTTCATTTTGTGTGTATTGTATGCATTACGCTAGTTAACAGAAGTTAATAACTAAATCGCAGAGAAATCTATATCCCAAATAAAATTACATGCCAGGAGGAGTGGCATGGGTGCGGGACCCCGCCCCGTGGCCACCCCATTGGTTCGCAGCCCTCGGGGTGGTACTTAGGAAGACCCTTTAAAACTTACTGACCCGAACCAGAACTTTGGCTTGAATTGTGCTTGAAGTGCTGACTTGAACTGACCGAACTGAGCGAGAAGAGCCCTGGAAACATCCTGAAAGACTCTAAACTTTCTCTGTCAAAGATCGCCTGCTCGTTCCAACTACAAGGCATTCTTGCCCTCCAGAACTCACAAGAAACTGCAAAAGACTTTCGCATCTCGATTTGAACCTTCAGAGCCTACGTGCCTCGCAACCCAGGCGCCAATCGAACTCTGAGAGCAACTCCGGTTGTCCAACCCTCATCCTGAGGAATTCCCAAAGACGTCATCCGAAAGACCGACAAGCAAGCAACCAACCAGGGCATCCGCTGAGACGAGCCTCCAGCCCAGACGGAATCCCCATTCCGGCCAAGAGCACGTAAACAAGGTCTCCCATTTTCTTGTTGAAATCTGGTGCGTTTTGTTTAAGTTAGATCTCTGCTTGGTGATTTTCTGAGGTTGTGATTTGAGAAGCTAGTAACGGTAACATAACAAGTCTTGGGTTTTCTCTAAACTCATAAAATCCCATCTCTGAAACTGTATGAGTGTGCGTGTGAATGTGTGTGTGTGTGTGTGTGTGTTCGTGTTTTGAGTAGTTTAGCTTTGTAATCCTAGTGTAGTTTTCAATAAATCATTGTTTTCATTGAGAGAATTGTCTTGCCTTTTGTGTTCACAAAGTACTATTTTGCCTAGATCAAGCTACCTGGCTTTAGTTTCCCAAATTAATATTTAAGTTTATTTACGCTCCTGCCAATGAGCGTGAATAGACTTTGGAATTGATAAAGTGTATTGATTTGACCGATTCGGTGGACGACCGGTCAGGAAATATAAACTATTAATTCTAAATTGATTTCCCTGAAGTTTAGATTCGATTCTATATCCGAATCAACATTAAATTTGAGTTCATTTCTACACCACGAACTCTCATAAGTCACGAGTCACTACTAAAACATTTGTAACGTTAGCCGTTACGACTCAAAACATTGCAGGCATAACTTTACACGTTCATGGATAAACTATGATCGTTTTAAGCCAGGGTAACGTTAGACACTTCAGTTTACTGACATTGCTAGATATTACCTCGTCTCGAAGGCATTACTTTATGGAAGCTTGACAGAATGTTTCTTGAGCGAGTCACTACTTAAATTTGACAGCAAAACACTCGTTTACAAAAATAAGGTGAACAGAAAGACGTTAGCTAATATTAGCATGTTCACATCGGGAAAAAAAAGTCCATGTTTTGCATCGGAGATTCATTCAACAAAGTTCGCCACGGTTATTGGCGTTAGTACACAGTATATAACGTAACAGCTATGTAATCAGCGGTCTGTCAGAAGATAAAGAACATTTTGGAATTAGTTTTTTACCTACCTCAAGACGAAGTAGACAATTTCATCAGTCCTCGTGTGGCAGAACCAGGCTCGTGTCATGGCGCGCTCCTGATGTAACGTTAAAACGTGCTCCTGAACACCAATGAATGAACTCCGAAATACAACACAGCCAGGGAGTATCCCGTAACACAAAATGTAGTGAGAGTTAAAAAATAAACTCCAAAAATTTAACACTTTCACACTTTTTTGCCTAACTCCTGATTTTCGAACTCCAGAAATTTGCTGTGTGGGTTAAAAAATAACCCAACCTTAACCCAGCCGCTGGGTAACTATGGGACAGAACACGCGTTGGGTTGTTTTGACCCTAGTGCTGGGTTAAACCGTTAAATATTACCCAAACATTGGGTTATTTGGTGTCTCATTGCCTTGCTACCTTTATTTTTACCAATTAGAATAAATCACAAAGGAATGTAAAATAATTACATGTAATACAATTACACAACACAAAAAAATGCTACGTTTTAATATCAATTTAATGAGTTTGTAACATTTCAGCCTGTTTAGACTGTAAAACAAGAGTTTTTATAGATCAATGCAACGTACTTCACATAAAACTGTAAACATTTAACCGCTACAGACTGGAAAGCAATGCAACATACTTTACATAAAACTGTAAAACAGTTTCTGTAGATCAATGCAACATACTTTACATAAAATTGTAAATACATTTAAACCGCTGCAGACTGGAAAACAAAAGACAAAACGTGACTATTTTACAAGTGGCCAGAAAAAACTGATGCCTTCAAAAACTTAACACATGAAGACTCATGTCCATCGATCCCATATACAGCATGCTGGAGAAATTCCCATGTAGGGAGACACTGCTTGGTGTAGTTCACATCCAGCACAAAAAAAGGACTTGAAGCAAAGGTCAACAGCCTCAAGTAATGATTCAGTTTCAACTGCATGGCCTGAAATAATGGCAAACGTCTGGGATGTCATGGTTTGCTTTTCAAGGCACAAAATGTGCAGGAATACGTCACTGGTCTCTGCATTTTCCAAGTATTCCACCATGTTGGTCCCCACCTGTTAATTATGACAATTAATCTTGCAACATAACCAACATTTAAGTTAAGTGTATTTTATGAACATAAACACAGGCTTGATGAAAATTTTAAATCACTTTTAGACTTTACATCTAAACTCTTCATATATATTTTTTTCTGTTGTAGTATGTAAGTAGGCAATAGTTTACATTTACAAACATTCATTGTGCCATTAATTGTTATAATCCTGTTGGGATTTTTGTTTGCACGTGGAGTCTGACAACAGCCAGTGCTCCACACAGAGATCTGATCTTATCCTAATCCAGCCTGTCTGGAATAACATGAAGAAACAGAACGAATTAAGACAGACTAAATCCATAAGAACTGTGGCAACATCTCCAAGATGCTTGAAAAAAAAAAACCTACCTGCAAAGCTACATTTGGTGTGACCATCCTTTGTGTTTAAAGCAACTTTGCCCTAGGTGCACTTGCGGATAGTTTTTCAGGTAGCTTTGCAGGTGGGTCTCTTGAAGCATCTTGGAGACGTTGCCACAGTGCTTCTGGATTTAGTCTCAATTTGTTCTGTTTCCTCGTTTCATTCCAGACAGACTGGATGATGAGATCATATCTCTGTGCTGTCTGAAAATAACTGACTTAAAACCATTTTTTCTGGAGAAAATACTAGTGTTCTAATAATTTTGTCCACCACTGTGTTTAGGGTAAAGAGCTAGAGATTGCACTGTGTCAGTGTATGTCTACACACGAACACACACACACACACACACACACATATAATATGTGGTAATACGTGGTAAAAAACTTAACCCTCTCGCACAAATATGGGCGGCCATGCATGTTTGTCAATCAAGCAACGATTAAATTCAGTACAGCTCCACTGCCCATTTCTGAGGAGGCCAGAAGAGCAGCGAAAGAGGCCCTCTATCCACCTTCCCCACGCAAGACTGGTGAAGAAGAGGACATCTTCACAAACTGGAGCTACCTGAGTCTCCAGGGGCAGATAGAAAAAGTGAGTGACTTTAAAAGAGCATAATTGAATATCCAACACAGTTATCCTGATTTTTCTTACTACAGGCAACTGTAAACTATAAGGGGCTTTCCACTGGAGGGACAGGTTCATAGTTCCCTTAACTATTGGTGGGCGTACTTACTTTTTAGCATGTTCACCCCGCAAGAGCAGAGGATAATTTTAGGGTCAGAACAAGGTCTAAACCTATTGCATGCCATAAGAAACACCGACACAGTCACAAAGTTTTAAAATATGTAAACAAACTTAAGATGCAAACAAGATGGCGCCACGGATGGCAGTCTCTGTGCGTAGCTCTCCAGTTGTTTTTGTTCGTTTTTCCAGTTTTTTGTTCTGTAAACACAATCAGTTTTACCCGGGATGAACTGCTGAACATTCAGCAGAACACACCACAAAACTTTCAACCGGTTTTCGACTATTCGGACGTTTTATTTAATGTTGTAGTTGGCGGAGCGGCGGCGCTGATCAAGCGATTCAAGACGCGCAGACGGGGAAAAAGAGCCGGCGCGCTCGTGAAGCTCAGACAGCGCGGTCTCCGCACATCGTTGCCAAGCATACATCTGGCAAATCTCCGCTCTCTTCCCGACAAAACGGACGAACTCTTCCTGCTCTCCAAGTCTAACAAGGATTTCTCAAACTCTGCTGCTCTGTGTTTCACGCAAACCTGGCTGAATGACGCGATACCAGACAGCGCAATCCAGGTGAAGGGCTACCAGCTGTTTAGAGGCGATCGCAACGCAGAATCAACGGGGAAATCGTATGGCGGCGGGACGTGCTTTTACATCGACGAAAGGTGGTGTACAGATGTAACAGTATTAAAGAAGATGTGCTGTTCTGATCTAGAAGCGCTCTTCATTAACTGTAAGCCGTTCTATTCGCCGCGAGAGTTTTGCTCGTTCATTCTCGTGAGTGTGTACATTCCACCGCAAGCACACGTGAGCCTGGCGTTACAGAAACTGCGACGGAACAACAACACCCGGACTCTGTTTTAATAATTCTTGGGGATTTTAACAAAGCAAATCTCTCCCGTGAACTGCCAAAATACAGTCAACATGTCACATGTCCAACCAGAGACAGTAATATATTGGACCACTGTTACACCACAATAAGGAATGCATATCACTCTGTCCTACGGGCAGCTTTGGGACTCTCTGATCACTGCCTGGTTCATCTTATACCAACCTACAGACAAAAACTTAAATCTGCAAAACCTGTAGCAAAGTCTGTGAAGAGATGGACCAACGAAAAAGAACAGGTTTTAAAGGCATGTTTTGAATGTACTGATTGGAGTGTTTTCGAAGCTGCTGCTACCGATTTGGACGAGCTCACAGACACTGTTACTTCATACATCAGTTTCTGTGAGGATGCGTGCATTCCTATCAGGACTCGTTTAACTTTCAACAATGACAAACCATGGTTCACTGCAAAACTCAGACAGCTTCGTCACACCAAAGAGGATGCTTACAGGAAAGGGGACAGTGTCTTGTACAAGCAGGCCAAATACACATTGGAAAAGGAGATCAAAGTGGCAAAGAAGAATTATTCCGAAAAGATAAGGAATCAGTTTTCTTCCAGTGACTCTTCATCAGTGTGGGACAGCCTGAAAGCCATCACTAACTACAAGACACCATCCCGCTGCATGGTGGAGAATCAACGACTGGCAGACGATCTGAACGAGTTATATTGCAGGTTTGAAAAAACTCCATTCACACCTCCAACAACAGCCCTAACAACACCGCTCTCCCCCACTCCGACAATCCACTTCAGTGAAAGAGATGTTCGCCAGGTCTTCAGACAGAACAAAAGAAGGAAGGCAACAGGCCCTGATGGTGTGACACCAGCCTGTCTGAAAACCTGTGCTGACAGACTGGCCCCAATCATCTCACTAATCTTCAATTGGTCTCTGGAGATGTGTGAAGTACCGAACTGCCTCAAACGTTCAACAATCTTTCCCATTCCAAAGAAACCCAAAATAACAGGACTCAACGACTACAGACCAGTGGCGCTAACATCTGTCGTCATAAAGTCGTTTGAAAAACTGGTTTTGGCTCATCTGAAGGACATTACCGCACCCTTACTGGACCCCCTGCAGTTTGCTTATCGAGCAAACAGGTCCATAGATGATGCAGTGAACATGGGTTTACACTTCATCCTGCAGCATCTGGATAAATCAGGGACTTATGTGAGGATCCTGTTTGTGGACTTCAGTTCAGCCTTTAACACCATCATCCCAAACCTCCTCCTTCCCAAACTATCTCAGCTCTCCGTGCCCACCGCTCTCTGTCAGTGGATCAACAGCTTCCTGACAGACAGACAGCAAAATTCTCATCCAGCACCCGGACTATCAGCACTGGCGCCCCTCAGGGTTGTGTTCTCTCCCCACTGCTCTTCTCCCTGTATACGAATGACTGTACCTCTAAAGACCCCTCTGTCAAGCTCCTGAAGTTCGCAGATGACACCACACTCATCGGGATCATTCAAGACGGTGATGAGTCTGCTAACTGACAGGAGGTTAAAGAGCTGGCTGTCTGGTGCAGTCATAACAACCTGGAGCTCAACACGCTCAAGACTGTGGAGATGATTATTGACTTCAGGAGAAACCCCCCTGCTCTCCCCCCACTCACCATCATGAACAGCACTGTTAACACAGTGGAGTCATTCAGGTTCCTTGGCAATACCATCTCCCAGGACCTGAAGTGGGATGTTCACATAGACTCCATTGTGAAAAAGGCCCTGCAGAGACTGTACTTCCTCCGCCAGCTGAGGAAGCTCAACCTGCCACAGGAACTGCTGAAACAGTTTTACTCTGCCATCATTGAATCCGTCCTCTGCACTTCAATTACTGTCTGGTTCAGCTCAGCTACCAATTCTGATCTCAGAAGACTACGTCGCATAGTCCGAACTGCTGAGCGAATCATTGGTACAACCCTTCTTACCCATCAAGATCTCTACTTATCTAGAGTGTGCAAAAGGGCTGGCAAAATCACTCTGGACCCCTCACATCCAGCACACTCGCTCTTTGAACTGTTACCATCTGGTCGGCGCTACAGAGCACTGAGCACCAAGACGACCAGACACCGAAACAGTTTTTTTCCCCAGGCAATCCATCTCATGAAAACTTGTCAGTAAACGTGGAACATGCAGCACTATTATACAATTTATTAATCTATTCAGTATTTATTAATACCTACTTACATCCAAATTTGCACCTATATACCTGTACCTAGTAATGGCATACTCTGAATATTGTGTTTTTGCTATTTTGCACTTTGTCTTGTGTACTTGTATATTGTTCTTTTTTTAAATCTACGTCTTGTCTTGTCACTGTCACTCTGTTGCACTGTGGAGCTGCTGTCACTAAAACAAATTCCTAGTATGTGTAAACATACCTGGCAATAAAGCTCATTCTGATTCTGATTCTGATAAATGTTCCCCAGGGTCGTGCAGTGACCTTTAAGGGGCATGTGCTCAAAGTATAAAAAGGGCACCTGGAACTAGGCATTAAAGAGCCCCTCGGGTCCATCACCTCATTGTAGGCATCCAGTTACTTATGTAACAAGTAACAATGTCATTAATAAGACCAATAATGCATTATTCTAAGGACTCAAACAACAGAATTAGTAATATTTTTTATCACATTAAAATGGGCTCCCTAAATAGTGGAGGCTCAAAACATCAGTACAGCAATATTGTACTGTATATTGTGACACATTCCTTGCTGATATACGTATTATTACAGAGTCTTCTAGCAGCCAATGCTGTGAAGCAGTTCTGAGAAAGAAACCAAACATAAAAGACCATTTTAATTTTTAAAAGATTAAAAATATTTTTTTTTACCTATTCATTTTGATTAAAAATTGTTGTGTAAAGATTTTCTTCTTTCTATTAAACACAATAATAAATAACAGCTGTTATATTAAACTCTGTGTGGTCACTAATGAAAATATATGTGACCCCTGATGTATTGTATCTGTAAGATTGTAGACGGTAGAATATTAAGGCATAAAATGGCATGATTTATAAATCAGATACAGGTTTACAAAAAAACTAAATATCTTACACAATGGAATGTCAGCCTTTACACCATTAAAAGGGATAAATCGAGTTTATAATTTATTATATTTTTTCTTAATTGTTTAGATTTTTGGAAGGCATATTGACATCTTTTGTATTTACAACTCTATGTGTTTGCTGCATAAAAACGTAGGTCGATAAATGCAATAATTTGACCATAAAGAACTGAAAAAATGTGGAAATAAAAATTCATTTTCTGTCATGAGGGGGCGCTTTAGGAGCGCTGAAATACTACGGTTTCCATAGGAACGGCTGAACACAAGCAGCATTTAACGCTGTTTTATCAGACGTGAAATGAAAATGCCAACAACTGAGGACAGTCTGTTCCCTTAAGAAATGTTCATATAAAGACATCAGTGCCGCGTTTTGACTTTGAAACGTGCAGCATGCATATTCAATGAAATCATTGCCTTTTGAAGTTTAATCCAGCCCTATCGCGATTCTCGTCTTTCCGTCCCCAACCATAAGACCTCCTAAATTATAATTAAGTCTTTTCTTATACTATTTAAATTTGTTATTTTCATACATCTTTTTAAATATATATTATTACAAAAAAAAAAAAATTAACAAAAGGGCACTTTGACCACTAGGGGCCAAAAGAGCAGGTACTCAAGCACCCTCGTGACACTTGTTTTCACAATAACTGTATGTGTGTGTGTGTGTGTGTATGGGTCACCATACTTGGCCACACGTAACGTCCTTCACTTCCCTTTCCTTTCGTTTCTGTATTGGGCTGACCAACAGAAGGTTTTGGTGACTACAAGGACAGGCAGAAATGAAGGATATAAAGCAGTGTGTAACAGTTGACTTCTCTGTTAATAATAGAAATACTCATTGCATTTTATCAGCTCTTAATAATGTATGTAATGATAAAAATCATTTTGTTTTAAGATTTTATTAATGACCCTAATACTCCATTTTTCTTTAGAAGGTAGAACTTGTGGGTTTGAAAGCACTTTGTTTTCTTGTCTTTTCGGTGACATGTTCTTCTTGGCTCATTTTTCTTCAAGGTCCTCCAAACTTTATTTTTCCACATTGAAACGGTTCTGTATCATTCTGTCTGGAAGGTTGTGTTGCAGAATGTGCTCTCTGTACCTTCCTTGTCTTGATGCATACATTCCTTGAATGAATATTTCAGATGGTGCACTTGTTTTATAGGATTTTGTCTTTGACAATATAGAACTAGTTTTAAGAAATCAATTTGTGGCATATGTTTTCTGTAGGTCTTTGTCATCTCTAACAGACTCCCTGTTATTGTATTACTTCAAATCTCAAGGAATTATCCCTGATCAGAGTGGAAAAATTGGCCTGGACTCCTTCATCAGAATATCCATTATCCCTGAACAATGATGTTTGTTGTTGCCCATTTCAGCTTCCTCCTCAGGATTTTCAATGGACATGACAGCCTCAAATACACCTGAAAAGTCTAATAAATGGTAAATATTGACCTGGCCAATGCTGTGTTAGCCTCTGGAGGATGTAGTTGTCCACTGTCTGCTTCTCATCTAGTGTTTCTTCTGCCATTTTTAATCCACAAATGTGGCTATAAATGTCTTTATTTACACACAGTGTGTTTGCTTTGGTGTGAAAGCCATGGCACGTTCACTTGAAAAATTTGTCCTCAAAAAGGTTGAGCCACAAAAATAAATAACTAACACAGACACAGAAACACTCCCAGCAGACATCTGTGGATATATTTTATTGTCTGGGTGGGGGAGTGTGTGTTTGTGTTGATGGTTGGGATTTAGTGGGTGATATGATTGAGCTTGATGTTTGAGATTCAGTGAGTGCTAGTGTAGATGTATGAGGGGCTGATGTGGATGAAGTGATGGATGTAGCTTGTGTAGTTGGCAAAAAAAATCTAGCACAGAGATCTTCATGTGTTGCTTGTGTAACAGTGAACTTGGGAAGCACACAGTGGCATATTGGGTAATTTGTGCTGTTGTGGGCAGATGTGGTGAATGTGTATTGTTGTTTCGATGTTGTCTGCTGTGAGGTTCTTGGGAGGTGCTGTGATCTATAGGAGACGTGGCACTTCATGTGGACTTACATCTGTATACACATTGTTATTGCTTATGTAAATTATGTATATGTATTGCCAAATGACCAGGTTGCAAAAACATCATAAAAATACAGAACAGAAAAAAAAGCATAGTGGTTTAATAATAAAAAAGCCTGTTCTTTATGATAAACATAGTATAATGTTTTTTTTTTTTTTTATTCAATCGACAGTTGTGACATTTTGGTTTATTTGGCTCCATATAAAGAGGGATAAGGTCTTCACAAGAAAGTGTTTGAAGAAGTGTTGAGTGTGTTATGTGCTTCTGGTAAAGTATCACTGTTTATGTATTTTTTTGTATGTTTGGGAAATTAAGGAGATGGGTCTGCAAAACCAACTCAATCCCCAGGAAGCAAAACAATTCGGATGTGAAAGAGGAAGAGCAGCTAAAGCCATTATTTTATATATGTATGTATTCATTTTTTTCCTTTACAAAATCATACTTATTTATTTCTTCCGGGTAAAAAGTATAAGCACACATATTATAGTACATCATTTTTTTTATTTTAACACAGTTATGCTATAGATGGTTCATTTAATCATTGCTATTGTTTCACTGTCGATACTGTGGTAAAACCATAGTTCTTTTGTAGTTACTATTGTTTTACTATAAAAAAAAAAACATGGCTTAAAGGTGAACTCCGGTGTGATATTGACCTAAAGTGTATTGAATCATGATACCGAGTGTGAACGTACCTTGCATATCTCATCTCGGTTTGTGTCCAGCTGTCCGAAATCTGGGGTCAGTTAGCCGATGCTCACAACAGGCTGTCTATGAGAGTGAACAGGGCATCGGAAAAGCCATGTAAATAGTATAAAATGGTAGTTTATTTACAAGAAGATTTATACAGACATCTTCCACCAGGAACATGTCCACCGCCGCCATCTTAAATGTAGTCACGATAAGTCGAGTGTTGAGCACGAAGGAAACTACAACCTGATAAATTCATTGGTGCTCGACACTCGATTTATCGTGACTAAGTTCAGGATGGCGGCGACCGGATTTTCTTTCCCAGGTACTGTCTGTATAAATCTTCTTGTAAATAAACTACCGGTGCTTTTTCTGAGTTCTCAATGTCTCGTTTTAAATGTCAGGGCCCTAGGAAGTCTACCGATGAAGTGTGGAGCTACTTTGTGCCTCGTAAATGGCGTAAAACAGTGATTTATTTACATGGCTTTTCAGATGCCCTATTCACTCTCATAGACAGCCTGTTGTGAGCATCGGCTAACTGACCCCAGATTTCGGACAGCTGGACACAAACCGAGATGAGATATGCAAGGTACGTTCACACTCGGTATCATGATTCAATACACTTTAGGTCAATATCACACCGGAGTTCTCCTTTAACTACAATTACTGTAGTAAAACCATGGTTTATTTTGGAGTTACTTTGGTTTTACTTCAAAAACTACAGTTTTACTATGGTGACTGTGGTAGAACCATGGTTTATTTTATAGTTAAAATGGTTTTATTACTAAAACTATAGTTAAACCATGGTTGCTACGAAAAAAACATTGTTCATTTTCGTAAAGGAGTGATCACATCTAGCTGACTTTTCTCCAGAGTGAACTCTCATGTGTCTGTTAAGAGTTCCTTTTCGATTGAAACTTCTTCCACATTGTTTGCAGGTGAAAGGCTTCTCTCCAGTGTGAACTCTTATGTGGTCTTGAAGGTGATGCTTATAATTAAACCTCTTTCCGCACTGAGGGCATGTGTAGGGTTGCTCTCCAGAGTGAATTCTCCTGTGGTCTTCAAAGCGCTGTTTTTGACTGAAACTCTTTCCACACTCAGAGCATGTGTAAGGACTCTCTTCATGAGTTTTCTTATGGACTTCAAAGTCTTCATGTTGATCAAAACTCTTTCCACACTGATCACACACATAAGGCTGTTCGTGAATTCTCATGTGTCTGGTAAGGCTTCCATTTTGAGTGTAACTCTTACCACACTGTTGGCATATGAAAGGCTTTTCTCCAGTGTGAATTGAAACATGTCTTTCACGATTCAGCCTATGATTAAAATGCATTCCACACTGTTCACAGACATAAGGCTTCTCTCCGGTGTGAATTCTCATGTGGACTCCCAGGTGTCCAGGTTGAGTAAAACTCTTTCCACATTGTTCGCAGACATAAGGTTTCTCTCCTGTGTGAATTCTCATGTGTCTTTTAAGACTTCCTCTTTGACTGAAACACTTTCCGCACTGTTGGCAGGTAAAAAAACTTCTTCCTTTCTTTCGAGTCTTTTTTCTTGAGGAAGTTGTTTCAGTCTGTGAACAACTAAAAGATTTATCTCCATTTATGAAATCATAATCTTTCTCTTCCATTTCATTCAGTTCTTGACTCTCCTCTTTCAGTGCCATCAGGTCTAAAGTGAAGAAAGACAAGTAAAAGTTAACCCGTTTAAAGACACAAAACAGCAGACATCAAAACATTCAAACATGTAAAGCAGGGCTATTTAATTAGATCCATTTAAGGGCCGGATTATCGAACTGCAAATTTGAAGCGGGCCAAGGGGATGGGAGCCGTCACCATCTTTTTCTAGGGGGCCTATACAATTACACTGAAATGCATATTCACTTAAATGAACTTATATTACCAACACCAACATCTATAAAAGGTTAAGGTGCTGTCTGTCAATCAATACAAAAAAAAAAATCACAAATTTCGCAATCGCATATTTATATATTTATACTGTCATAATTTCACAATGAACCTCCAAATTAACGTAGAAACAACAAAGTGTTTTTTTAATATGTGTTTAAAGGGATAGTTCAAGCATATAAGACATGAAGTTGTATGCATTCCTTATCAGCACTATAGTGTATACACACTGACCCACACTGCGTTCACCTCCCTGGTCAGAGTTCTGGCCGCTGGAAGTTTTTCAAGAAAGTAGTCACGGTTAGTTTCCGGGGCCTCAAAACTGTGCGTTTTTACGTGAAAAAAATATATGCGTTTCAAAGCTTGATTAATTTACATGACAAAAAACACTCCTGACAAAAATCATACCTCAGTTTTAATCGGCACTATTTTCTTTCCGTTTCCATCAATCCGCGCTGCTGTCAGTTCACACGTTCCGATCAGCTGTTCCATAGTGTTTACACACTCGAATGACAACGACGTAAAAAGAAGAAAATTAACAATGGTGCGAACTTGTAAATTCCCAGGTTGTGACCACAAGAATGTGCAGGGATCGCCGTTCAGATTCCATCGTTTTCCTGTTTCTGATATAACGTTAATTATGAGACAGCTTTGGCTGGTTGCCATCGGCTACTCTGTGGGAGCTAAAATATCCAGTATCAAGGATTTTCGTGTGTGCAGTGCTCACTTCAGCGAAGACGATTACATCCCCAACCAAGGAGGAAAAATCAAAAAACGGATTTTAAAGAGTTCTGCTGTACCAGTACCACGGGTAAGCTCTATTTTCTAACTTTATGTCGCATACGACAGGTTTATTTTGAAGCTAACGTCGGTTTTTAGGCTAACGTTACACTGAGAATATTCTAACCGGGGCAGTGATAACATCGACAATAATCGACTGTCTATGTGGTGAGAAAATCGGCAAATGTCATAACTAATGAATTTAATTGAATCTATATAACACAACAAAATATGATGCTTTGCTATATTTGTTATTGTCTGTAACTATGCAGAACGTGTGTCGGTATCATCGTGTTTATAAGTGTGCTTGAAGTCACATACAGGTAGGTCTAAACCAGGTATCTCCAACTCCGCTCATCGTGAGCTACATTCCTGCAGCGCGATGTTTTCCTATGACAGGACACCTTTCTCAAATGAGACAAGCCTGCTAATTACCCGTTGATTTGAGTCAGGAGTGTTGCATCAGAGAAAAACTAAAACCAGCAAGACAGTAGCTCACGAGGACTGGAGATCCCATGTCTAAACTGTACAGTAAACAATCTGATGTTTAGACTCCTGTGGAAATCACGTGAAACGAGGTCTAATATAAAAATATATAGATCGTCTGTTCCGTCTGACATTGTGCTAAAATTGGTTTCATCATCAGAAGTTTCGTAGTCAGACATGTTGTCAGCGAGTCGCGCTATCAACAGCTGATAGGAACGTGCGAACTGACAGCAGCGCGGATTGATGGAAACGGAAAGAATATAGTGCCGATTAAAACTGAGGTATGATTTTTGTCAGGAGTGTTTTTTGTGATGTAAATATATCAAGCTTTGAAACGCATATATTTTTTTCACGTAAAAACGCACAGTTTTGAGGCCCCGGAAACTAACCGTGACTACTTTCTTGAAAAACTTCCAGCGGCCAGAACTCTGACCAGGGAGGTGAACGCAGTGTGGGTCAGTGTGTATACACTATAGTGCTGATAAGGAATGCATACAACTTCATGTCTTAAATGCTAGAACTATCCCTTTAATAGCATGTTTTTACCAAGTAGCCTTTTATTAATGAAGAATTGTTAGCAATATTGCTACTGGTGTCTCTTTTAAATAATTTTTTTTTTCTCTCAGATTTACATATTAATTATGTCCATCCAACATAACAGTAGAATTGAAAGCCCAACATTTAATAAGCTCTGAAATATATAACAGCTTTAAATTTAGGTGATTTTAAAACAATCTTCACATAAACTATAAATTGTATATGCATAAAATATACAAATTATTATTGCCATATACTGGTTATATGTTTTTAATTTTACATAAGTGTTTGTTTACTACAAAGTATATTTTGGCCATCAAAATAACATTCAAATTGAGTCATAAGAGCTTTAAAGTGCTTAAAATGGTTGTGCAAAATGCTTGAAAGTCATTGGAAAGTGCTTGAATTTCTCTCAAAAAAAAAATCTGAAATGAATACTGACATTCAACTTTGCTTAAGTTGGTGTGACTTCTGGTTGTTTGACATAGTCTACATCAGCGCTGTTAATAACAGAATTCTGAGCAGAATTTGAATGATTCTCACTGATCTTTCAGCAACATTAAATCATTCTGGCTGAATTCAAACACTTTTCACTGGATCTCGAAATCAACAAATCAAATCAACTTTGGTTCCTGAGGCTGTTCTGAGCTTGGACAAGCGTGTTTGTGTTGCGGACCGAGCTGATAAATGGTCAGCGCTGCGCAGCTCAAACATGGCGCGCTTTGGTTTCTCTTTCGCTTCTTTTGCTGTTTAATGTTTCTCATATGAAACAGAAATAGCAGCGCTTATGAGTTAGTGCAAAAACCATTCAAGCCACCTGCTGCTCCCTCGGGCCAGACGAAGATGATTGGCGGGCCGCAAATTGAATAGCCCTGATGTAAAGTGTCAAAACTAACACAAAACTAAATCCTATATGCCCTCAATTCTCAATTCCAGTCCTCAAGCTCCACCTACTCTGCATATTTTGCATGTCTCTCTTAGATAACACACCTGCATGAACTGTGTTCCAACTGACATGGTCCCTACACAGTATTCATTGTTCCCTAAACACTGGAAACCCTTTGAAATTTACTTCACGCCACTGCCTGCAGCGTCTTCAAGCTGCAACCTCCCGCTCTCTCAATTGAAACCAACATGGAAGTGGCTTAAACTGCAATTCACTGACTGGCCGCTAGAGACTGGCTGCAAAAGGGAGGTGCAATTTACGAGATACACTACATGTACACTACAGTGTTCCTTTAACACTCATGTTGACAATAGCCAGTTTGGGCCAGTGCGTACCAGGGCTAACAATGAGCTGGACAGGGTCAACGGCTTTGCACCTCAAACCGCAAGCCCACAATCAAACGGCACTTCCACTGTCAGACCAGTGCTAATGTAAAACCCACCCCTAACACCCCTCTCTGAAACAAACATCACACAACCCCAGCATTTGCCCAGCCTATATGTTAGAAAAAGCAGCTTAAATACTGAGGCGGCTGATAAACTGGTGTGTGCTTCAGTCCAGCTTGAGTCACCAGATGAAGCGGTCCGCTGCTTATTTACATGCTTCACTTTCAAATGATAAGCCAGATGTGAGCTTGATGAATGATAGGCGCAAATGTTTTTTTTCCCCTGCCTGATATACTGGAATTAGTCCTAGATGTTAACGATCTCTTTAACGTTTTTTGACATGGACAATTTTTTTCTGTGACTGACCAACTAATAAAATATTAGTTGACTCTTCTCATAAACTAACATTCATTGAACTATTAAGGCGGCAGAACTAGTCGAGTGAAAGCGACGACCAGACTTTATTTCACATACGTAATCATTACATCTGAGCAAGTTAGACCACATGAACACAACCCTTATTTACCTATTTCATATGAAAACATTACTCAATCCTAGCAGTGAATATTAACATATAAATATTTGATTTCACACAATTCTTTAAATGCTGTTTTTAAATCAGAGCACTATGAGTGAAAAATGGTCTTTAAGATAACTCTAAGAAAAAAATGAAGCTGAAATCCTTAAAAAAAAAAAGAGATCTACAAGAGGGCAAACTGTAGAAAAACACCTGCCAAAGACAAATGAATTGAGAAAATGTAGAGGACAGTTCAGCTTTGAGAATGAAAACCAACCTGTTTGTTCCTCAGTATCTTCATGTTTGACTCTCAATGTTTCTTCAATCTTCATGTCTTCACTCTCCTCTTTAATAAACGCCATCTTTATGTTGCATGGATCTCAGTTGCCTCACCAGACGTTTTTTTTTTTTCTCTTTCGTGTTTGGAAACTTTGTCCTGTTTAAGATGACAATTTTTAACAGGAAAAAATAAATGTGTGCATCTCAATCAGCTCTAGTTCAGTAGTCAGTGCACTAATAAGGGAGTCTAATTATCTGATTAGACAAACACTCAAAACTTCAACTTCAACATTTAGTAGCCTATATTACATTTAATTGATCCATATTAAAAAAAAAAAGCTATTGTATTTAAAGATTGTCATTACAATAACAAAAACGTTTGCAGTTGTTTGTAAAAGTTGTCACATGTTTGAGTTTGTTCTCGTTGTATTTTCACTGTTTTGAGCAGCAGGTCTCTCAGCGTGCAGCGATTCGAAACAGTGAATCATTTTGTGAATCAACTGACTCAATTGACTCGGAGTTTGTAATTCGTGTTTATGATCTGAATCACTACAGAGAGAGAAATCAGACTGATCTGTGGAGGCGCGTTACTCACAAAATAACGCTCATTTTTAGATTAAATATACCAATGTTACACGCAATAATTATGCAGTCTAAATCGCTTGTAAACCATATAATAGACTGAACGCGTTGTATGAATTTAAACACTTTAAATGATTAAAAGTACAGACCTTTCTTCAACTGAAACCATTCACTGATGCAGGAGCGCGCCGCAGCCCTATGACGTCACATTTTTTTTTATTTTTTTTTACATCAAAAAATAAAAGTCCTGTTCACGCGCTTCTCTGTCTGTGATCCAAAAAGTGCCCTGATATTTACATGGAAACACATATGAACAATAAAACTTATGTCAGTGGTATTAAGAGTTTTTCTATTGGTGAAATACATATTAAAGTATATTTATATTTACAAATTGTAATATTTATAATATTAATTACATATTATTACATTTTCCAAATGTATTCATTCATTCTTTCATTTATTCAATCAATCATGTGTTTATGACGTTTATGTCCACAGTTGTTGTTTTTTTATGTTCATTTAACATTTATTTAATTTTGTAGTTATAGATGCATATATATAGCTGTAGTCTTGTCTAACTTGGAGAATCACATGGCCACTAATGAGGTGCTACCAGCCAGACCTGTCTCCATTTGCACCCATAAGGAACCTCAGGGGTCAGGTTGCCCAGTGCTCTCTTCTCTTAGTACATTAAAGGGTCATCGGATGCCGATTTTTCACAAGTTAATATGATGCTTTAGGGTCCAAATGAAAAGTTTGTAATATACTTTGATTAAAAAATTCTCAATGGTATTGTAGAAACACTAATTTTACATGGTAAAAAATGCCTCTGTTCTCTTCAAGTGATATCAGTACCTGGCCCTTTAATTGAAATGAATCTCTGCTCACCCCGCCCCTCAGTTCTGTGGGGCCAGTCATCACAATGCACATGAGGTGTTGCCTAGACAACAGTTGAGGGTTTATTTGGGGAAATAATGGTCGTGCAAGGCTGTTTCTGTTAATTTGTCCTTTTCTTGTGTAGCCCACGCACATAAATATCTGCATCTTACATTTATATATACCTAGGTATATTAATCAAATAGGTATTGTTTATTAGTGAAAGTTTTCTTCACTTTCCTGAGCATTCCCTCCGTAACACCATTGGTTTTCTAGCATTAAAACATTTTGCTTTAAATCTTAAATTGGCATGCAATACATTAATATAATGAATTAATAAATTTAATTGTATAACTCAGCTGTGCTCAATGTTTTCAACTGTATTGTTCCATCAGTACAATATTCAAGTATAAGTAATTTTTTTTTTTTTACATTTGCTTTTATTTATCTTATTTAAATAAATGTTATAATGGATAAATGAAAAGGAAATAAATACCTTATCTGTTTTAAAAAATATTTATCGTCTATGTTATAAGGTTTATATTATGTTAACTCTGTAACAAAAATATTCAAAGTGTTCATAGTGTCGGCACTCATGTAGTTGAATGTGTTCAAACAGCCACAAGAGACACCTGTTCTCTGCCATCAGACATAATGCATAAACATTCTTAGTCTGACAGGATTTAAACTTTGCCTGCTAACACCTAAAATTTAGTTTTAAAGACAAAAACATACCAAGAACTATGCTTTCTCACCATTCCAGATTTCTAACACACACTCAAAGTGTTCTGTGTGGTCTGGCAGCTGTAAAAAAAAATGCTGATCTCCATATGCATTCATATGAATCCATTTGAATAAAATAAAGAAATATTTCCTTACCTCCTAATTCTTTCCTTTTAAAAAATTCCTTATTTGCGCTTATCCGTGCATACTGTGCAATAATACTAGTCCTAGTGAAATTAACCACCTATATGTATGCTTTGTTTCCTCTGTTTCCTAACAAACCTGTGTTTGTTATGTAATCAACTAAAATCATTTATTTGGGCGAAAATACTGATGCGCCTTTTGCACAGTACTGTAGGTCAAAATATGGAAAATAGTGTAACTTCAATGTCACGGTGACTTTAATGTTTTGTAAACACAGGCCATGAAAGAAGCTGTAGGTGGTTTGCACTCTGAAAAAAATAGACAAAGTCTTTAGCAAAAAGAAACAACTCTTTTAATAGAGCAAGAGCAGACGTTTCAGCCATCCAGCTATTCTCAATGCTCCATGGAAATTCCAAATTCAATTAATTGATCAGCCACATCTACCTGATCAGCTTGTGGTTTCCATCAATGTGCCACAGCAAGTTGGGACCTGCAACACACAGAACTGACCAGAATGACTGGACTATTAAATTCAGATCAATTCAATTCTATTTATATAGCGCTTTTAACAATGAATATTGTTTTAAAGCAGCTTTACAGGTGAGAAGAAAAGAAAAACACAGTAATTGAATGGTATTGTGGAACAGGCAAGTCTGTTAATGCAATATTAATGTAATGTCATATGTCATAGAAAGTGATTTGGAATGGATAATCAGATAACACACAGACACTCACTGCACCTCAGAATGTGTCTTACTGTCTTACTAAACATACTGACATATAAAAAAAAATAAAAATAAAAACTAAAGGACATTTCAAACATTAGCAATAAGTGAAAAGTTACTATGCATGTATGAAATGGTTGTTCATACCTCAATCTCCGTTTAACTGTACTGACTGACACATCCAGGATTTTAGAAATCTCTGAAGCTGCAAATCCACATGAGAGCAGGAATCCAAGTTGTTCTTGAGTGATTAAGTAGCTGGATCGCCCAAAAACACCTGCCTGGACCAGTGGGGCTTGATACCCAGTGGGCTTGGACGGTATCATAAAAACTAATACATAACATTTTTTTGTTGTTTTTCTGGTGGATGTATTTCTAGTTAACGTTTATAGTATGAGGAAGAAATTGAGGAGTATCCTGGCAGAAACCGTCCTTCTGGCAAATAAAAATAACTCTGCAAGTAACTGACAAAATTCATGCAAAGATTGACAAGAACCTTTTTTATTATGTGACTTTGATTGTGTATAGATCCTTTTCACATTTATGGGGTTCTCAGAAATTGTAGTCAGCGTTTTGTAAACTTCTGAAGTGGTAAATAGAAACTGTGACAAATATATTGTCGTGTCCTTGTTTACCCAAATAGCAAAAGAAAAATAAGATCCCTGACAGTGTTTCAATGATTTTTCAAGAGGAATAAATACACAAACAATATAACAAGACACTGATTACAATAGTCAAAAGAGTTATAAATCAAATTTGCCAGCAAACCCTCTTTGTAACTATAAGAATTAATGTGTTTTGCAGTGAAGTTTCCTTGAGTTAATATTTTGTAGTTTACTTCAGTTAAGAGTGTGATGACACAGGTCTGTCTGGGAATGTTTTGTCTGTCTGTTTCAGGGTTATCTGTCGGCAGGAAACCAGTTGAGTGCGGCTGCACTATCTTCCTCTCTTCCTTATAGTTGCTCTGGATCATCTGTATTTTTCCTTCCCATATGTAGAAGTATTTGCTTAAATGATATGTGAACCCCCGCCTACATGAAGGCTTGTAAGGGTGCTGTATAAAAGATGGGACTGCCCCATCTTCTTTGGTAGATAACAATAAACCAACTTGTATTAGACTTTGGTGTGTTGTTGTCTATCCCAAGCGCGCTTGTTGCTGATCCACTCGACAGACCTGAGAAACTGCAGTGACCCAGAATAGAGGTTCTAACAATTTGGTGACCGCGACGTGATGTCTCTGATCAGGTAAGATGAAGTATAGTTTGTCTACCTGATTAGTTACATTATTGTTCGTGTTGTGAGTAGATACGATGAAGTATAGTTTGTCTATCTAGATATTGCGCAGACCAGGTAAGATGAAGTATAGTTTGTCTATCTGAAGGCTGCCGCAAATACATTGCGAGGACCAGGTAAGGCGAAGTATAGTTTGCCTATCTGAAGGCCGCCGCAATATTCTCAGCAAAACTGAGAGAGCGCGCTCAAATAAATTAAAAGCAAAAGTGTGGGTCACGAGTTTCGGTCTGTCCCGTGGTGAGGTGAATATCTGTATATATCTGTATATCTATCATGGGAGCCACCTATCCTAAACCAAATCCTGGCGAAACACCAAATGATTGGATGAATAGATGTAGTTGGGGTTTTTATACAAATTTATGGGTGAATAATTTAGCAGGTTGGACCGAAGCCAATGGGATGTATCCTACATATCCGCGAATGGGTTCTTTTGACCCAAATCATATGGCACAAGCTTTTCGATTGACATATAAAGGCGAAGGTGACCCTGAATGGGACCAAAAATATATGAAAGACGGGTATGATGTTTGGTTAAAAATGCAAACTGTATGGAATGATAAACAGGGTATTTCACTGCCAAAATCTGTCAGGAATGTGGTACCGAAAAAGCCGACAGGAAAAAAAGAGAAACAATTATAAGCTGAGGCTGAGTCGAAGTTACAGAAAACCAAATTAGAGAAAGCAGCTAAACTCTATCCAGAAGTACCGTCTACTTCTTCACTCCCGCCGTGCACGCTGCCACACTATCCGGCGCCCGCGCCTAACATACCTGCGCGCAGCGCGCCCGCGCTTACTTCCGCAGCTCGCCGCGCCCCCACCAGCGCCCGTCGAGAAAATAAATGAAGCTCATTTATGGATAACAACAGGGCCACATAGAGATCACTCCGCCATCCGTCTCGACTTTGAAAGACATTTTGAGCATGTTACCAGAAGTGGACAAACCATTACACTTCGTGGAAATGTTGATAAAATTGTCGTGTCACAGCCATTTCACTGGCGCAGATTATAAATTCATAATAATGTCAAAAATGGGTAATAAGTCTGATGAGACGCGTCTGCTCGAGGCTGTTCCCTGCCTAAAACCAGAAAATGATCGACCTAAATGTGTGTGTGTCCAACACACTGATAAAGAGGCTTGCCTGGCTAAGACAACCTTGAAGATAGATAAAGCCTCTATGTGTGTGTGTGTGTGTGTGTCAGTCTCTATCTGCACTCAGTCGCTGTCTGCACTCCATCGAGACTTCTGCTGATGAAACTGCAAATAATTTTCTTCAGTAAACAACAACCCAAACCCTTGCGAATTCCCCAAATGTGGGAATCTCGACAGCATCTTGTTGAAACACTTATTGAGGCCTCTTGTCTACCTCGCTCATTAGCTATAGTAAAAACAAAGGGTCACTCGAATTTATACACAGATGAGGCTAAGGGTAACTCACTGGCTGACCTAAATGCAAAAACGGCTGCTCAAGAGGGGCCTCCAAGCCCATGTTAATGTAGCTCTAGTGTCAACCTCAAAAATGACGTCATCACTAATTCCAGATGTTGACCTTGTCGCTGTCCAGAAAGCAGCAAGTGAATCTGACCGTCAATTCTGGTCAGTTTTTTCTGCGTCTCAGGGACCTGATGACCTCTGGCGTGACAAGGAGGGTCGACTGTGTTTACCTACGTCTGTTTTACCGTTTCTCGTCCGCGAATTTCATGGTATCACTCATCGCGGCCGAAGAGGGGTACTAGATAGATTTATTTTGCGTCGACCAATTACCGCAAACGGTTAATGACATTCTTGACAGATGTTTAACTTGCGCTAAAAATAATATGAGCAAACCTCCAGCAAAACATCAACACCTGCCGAGGCCTAACCAACCATTTACTGAATGGCAGGTTGATTTCACACACTTGCCCAAGAGGGGACCTTTTAAATACCTCTTGGTGCTAGTGGACAAATTTTCTAAGTGGGTAGAGGCCTTTCCATGTGCCAAAGAAAACGCTAATGTGGTCGTGCAGTTTTTAACCAAAGAAATCATACCCAGATATGGTATCCCGGTATCAATAGATTCGGATAAGGGCACACCTTTCACATCAAAAGTAACGCAGCAATTGGCGAAAGAGTTACAAATTGATTGGAGACTACATATACCCTTCCATCCTCAAAGCTCAGCTTTCGTTGAGAGGAAGAATAGGACCATTAAACAAAAGATAAGAAAAGCAATGATCAGTATGAATACATCCGATTGGACAAGGGTCCTTCCAATTGTCTTAGCAGACCTAAGAATGATGCCTCAGCCAAATTTAGATAACTTATCACCCTATGAGGTGGTGATGGACCTTTCCCCATCCCTTGGTGCCACGTAATGGTAGGGATAGGTGTGGTGTTAACTGATCATATGTCTGAGTACTCTGTAGGCCTAATAGAAAAATTTACTGAGTTCTGGGAAAGGGTTAACATGAAACATCTTGAGATCCCTAAAGCTAACTCACACCCCTTTGAAGTGGGCAATCAAGTATTGATAAAGAAACTAAAAACCGGGGGCCTCAATGACTCTCTGTATGATGGGCCTACAGAGATACTAGCTGTGACCAGAACTGCTGTTTTAACTGATCTTTTTCCACAGTGGATTCATGCAACCAGAGTGAAACCCTTGAAATGAAGAACAATGTATTACAAGTACTAACTGTTTTTGTTTTCCAGAGCAATAACCTGTCTTGTCCTAGCTGGACTCATGGTACCCAACGCTTCAAAGGAGGAGGCCAAAAGAAACCTCTTCTGGCAGTACCCCAACTGGACAGCGCGTCAACTGACCAATGAATCATGTGTGGTGTGTCAAGAATTATTCCGCACCACAATAACTATATCCTTGAAACCATTTGTCTATAACTGTGAACCCCCCAATTTCACTGTGTTCTGTACATATTATGCAGGGAAAATGTATGTATGGTCTCCTAGGTGTGTAAAGAGGGTAACAACACCCTATACTGATGAAACTAAACGGTACCATAATTACTGTCGTATGAATGAAACGTGCAAGAAAGAAGGTAGTGCATAAAGTGAAAATGAAACTGAAACTGTTGATGTAAAAGTTAGCCTGGTGTTACCAGAAGGTTTTATGTTTCCTTATTGTTTTAATGGGACATCAGGTGAAAGGGTGACAGGTATAAGTGCTACAAATTTTAAACAAATAATAAACCAAGGGCAGGGTATAGAAAGGTGGCTGCAAAGTTACTGTCCAAGGTTCGAGAGGGGCTCATGTGAGAAGAACACCGCAGCATGTGCTAAGGGAAATAATAGAACTGTTTGTTACATCTCTAGGAACACTGCCTGCATTGAATTGCTCATGGTCTGTGAAGATCCCTGGCCAGCGAAAAGGTGCAGTGCTGGCTGATGACTGGTACTGGTACTGTGGTGGGGACACTGTTAACAACACTTACAGGATGAGCTGGACAGGCCTCTGTGCACCAGTGCAGCTGCAAAATCGTGTGACTGTTATGCATATACAACGTGATTTGTCTTTCAGGAGCAAACGATCAGTGGACAACGAGGACATCCCCGATGAACATCAGATGTGGTCACACTGGACTCGGTTCTGGAAGTCTATGATTCCTCAGTTCGGCGTCTCTGACCTACTGAGACAACACAACATCATGCATTATCGACTGGCATCATTTGTTAACAGCACCACAGCTGCGCTGGCAGGTAGAGCCCTGCACGGGCCTTAAATCTATGCCCTAGTCCGGCCCTGGCCCGAGACGCACAGGCTGTAGCCCGGCCCGTGTCCGACAGCTTATCAAAATCTTTGGCCCGAGTCCGACCCGAAGCTCGTCTTTTTTTCCGCCAAACAGCTTATACTGTTACAGCCATTAAAATAGACCAAATTCGTATTTAAAGGAACCGTATGTAAGAAACTTATGTCAGTTAATCATAAAATGGCCCTGACATGTCACTAGACATTAAGAAATCATGTTCATTTCAAATACTTATATCACTGACAACAGTGGTCCGGCCAGGATATTGTCATTTAAAAGTGAGAGTGGCAGCCCTCAACTGATGTTATTGTTGTCGTTTTGTGTTTTGGTCTGAGGCTCCACCCTCCAGCTATCTACCAATCACAAAGTCAGTAGAGTTTCATGAGACGGGTTGCCAGCTAAGCTCTAGTTAGTTACAGCTGCTGCTAAGAACGAGTCAGATAAAACATGTATAAAGTTACGGAACCTGAAAGACCTCGTTATGAATCCGAAATACGTCGTGACAAAGTCCGAAATAAAACAAGGATTTGTATAGGAGATGCCTTTGAAAGATGGAGACGGCTGAAAATGGAGAAGAATTTGAAGATAGACGCCAACGTTGCTAATTTTCTCCTTGATAGGTAACGTTAAGATTCATCTATGTTTGGCTAACTTTGCTTCCGTAGGCTACACAGTGGATTTTCTGCGGTCGGCCGTGCTAAATGCGTTCATAAAAAGCTTTATATCGCACCACTAGCAGGGTATGAAAACAATCTATGTTCCGACTGAAATGTGGTATACAGTACATCTTTACGAAATATTTGGCTAATCGCCATCTGTAAATTTTTGCGATTCATAATTACTTCGCAAAACATCTCTTGTGAAGCATTAACATAATTAACAAAAGAAAAACAAATTACTGTGTAGGACTCGTTACTTGCCATTGGAAGCTCCTTGAAGCAGCCTACTCCTGCAGCTTCGCTGGCAACCTCGAGTCAGGGGGGAGCGGGAGGGGAAACACCGTTCTACAGTATTTTGAAAGTGATTGCAGTGCCAGTTTTGGCCACAATCCTACATACGGTTCCTTTAATAGAAAGTTTATTTTTTATTTATTTATTTGTTTTATCAGAACAATTTAGAGAAATGTTTTGAGCTTTTTGTGTGTGTGTGTGTGTTTGTTTGTTTGTTTTTTAAATGTAGGTTTTAGTTTTTTAAGTGACATCGATATCCAAGCGGTATGTGGTCCACAGTGAGTTTACTCAATTTAACCTATATATCAAATCTACACTATATTGGTCTACAATGCAATCCACAGATATAAAACAAACATCAATATATCACAATGTTAGATTTAAAGTTTATTATCACCATCTCAGAACAAAGGCATTTCGAACAGGGCAGGCAGCTCCGCTGCACAAAACCGGAACATACAAAGTCGCAGTGGTAAAGTAAACGAATAATGAACAAATATATAAAGAATAAATAATAATATAGAAAACTTCAAAAACACAACAATCTCTGTGCTGCGCAGAGTATGTGAGCGGAGTGGAACTGCAACAATTTCCCCCCGCGCTCCTTGCATTTAATAATCGCTCCGCTCCAGCTCCACTCCTCGCTCACTGATATCAGAAACACCGCTCCGCGTCAAAAAAATAATTAAGTATGTTTGAAATTTAACAGTCCTGTTCATAAAATATGATAAAATAAAATAACAGGAGAGTTTCAAACATAGTGTGCAATATTTGTTCCGACCACAGCTAATTATTGTCAGCATTAAAAGAGTATTGCTGCTTTATCCAGTGCAAAGTTTGTAATGAAAATAATACGTTTTCGTCAGTTATTTTACCTACAGATCACATTATTTCTGATTTGAGTGATCCATCTCTATCAAGCTAAACATGTTTAACAAATGATTTTCTGCTTAATATGCAGTTATATTACGGACCATTGGCATGAATTGTACTCATGATGGAGCAGTGGTGGAGCGCTCTTGAAGAGAGTGAAAACCATGGCGCTCCGACTTTAAAAAAAATCCGCTCCTTCCTCCATTCAAAATCACACCGCTCCACTCCGCGCTCCGCTCATACTCTGCTATGCTCGAGTAAGGCATCACTGGCGCTTCCGGGGACCGCACGCATTAAATCTCATTAAACTTTTTTTTTTTTTAAGTTTTTTTCTAAAGCAGGCCCGAAGCCCGATATGCGTGCAAGTTATGACGTGAAAACTGGCCTGAAGCCCGGCCCTGGCCTGATATCGCCCACTGCCACAGAAGGATAGAGAAGAATCCAGACTCTAGAGGAGAGTCTGGAAGAGGGGATTATAAGAATTAATGTGTTTTGCAGTGCAGCTTCTCTGAGTTAATATTTTGTAGTTTTCTTCTCTTTTGCAGTTTACTTCAGTTAAGAGTGTGATGACACAGGTCTGTCTGGGAATGTTTTGTCTGTCTGTTTCAGGGTTATCTGTAGGCAGGAAACCAGTTGAGTGCTGCTGCACTATCTTCCTCTCTTCCTTATAGTTGCTCTGAATCATCTGTATTTTTCCTTCCCATATGTAGAAGTATTTTCTTAAATGATATGTGAACCCCCGCCTACCTGAAGGCTTGTAAGGGTGCTGTATAAAAGATGGGACTGCCCCATCTTCTTTAGTAGATAACAATAAACCAACTTGTATTAGACTTTGGTGTGATGTTGTCTATCCCAAGCGCTTGTTGCTGATCCACTCGACAGACCTGAAAAACTGCAGTGACCCAGAACAGAGGTTCTTACACAAGGCGATTGACAGAGGGACTCTCACTGCTTCCGAAGGGAGCTGCGGCTCTGCTGCACCGGAAGGGAGGGTCCCCCTTGCAGGGAGCGTCGGATGGAGGGCTCACGCTGTGACCGAAGGGAGCCGCGACTCTGCTGCACCGGTAGGGAGAACCCATAAGCCGTCGAGTACACAGCGTAATTTCGAATGACAGACGGAGGGCTCACACCGTGACCGAAGGGAGCCGCGGCCCTGCTGCACAGGAAGGGAGAGCCCTGTCCGATGCTGGATAGACAATAAAATAGGTGATTGAAGGAGGGACTCTCACTTCGACCGAAGGGAGCCGCAGCTCTGCTGCACTGAAAGGGGGAGCCCCGTCCGATGCTAAATAAGAAATTGAATTTGACAGCTGGTAGGTTCTCTGTGCTAATATGATATTTGTGTTGGTTTTTGTTTATTGTATTTTTATTTTTTTTTCACGGGTATGCCTGATTGAGCGAGAACTTGATTTTAAGTGTTTTGGAACTAAAAGACATGAAATGGGGTGGTTAAAGTCGACAACGAATTGAGGGTACAGTGCAAATTTTGCTTGATCATGCCCAAATTGAAAGTAAGAAAAAGGGGTGTGATAAGGTTAAATTAGAGAAAATGAGGTTAAATGTCAATGTAGTTGCTTTTTTCCTCTTGGTCTGTCTTTGTTTAATCAAATAAGCTATAGTTTCATTATCCAGAATGGGTAAATCTGATGGCGTTGAATTTAGAGGTTATTGCAATTTCTGAAAATCTCCAAAAACCAAAGAAACTGCTTGGAGGATAAAAATTGAGTGACGCGTCGAGAAGCGGTTTTAAGGGATGAGTTATGGGAATATGAGTTGCGAATAGTGAGGTACCGGGGTTGGCGATTGGCCCGCCTCCGGAGCCAGTCCTCTAAATTTTTGCAAGAACCTGGAACTTGATGATATTAGGCCCAGGGGGTGGTTCCAGAGTGATGGCATTCAGTGGAGTAAGTAGTGGGACTGCTTTGAATAAAGTTGTTAGGTTTAGATTGAAAAGAAGGATGAGAATGAAGATAGGGCGGTGCCATAACAGTTTGCGGAGGCAGCCTCACTTATGCATTAGCCCCTGGTTACTGATAGGGAAAAGGAGTAGCAGGAGGGTAAGAGTAAGAGGTCTTGAGCGGCCAGCGGAGGCAGCTTTGAGCTAGCGTCTGCTGCTGGAGATAGAAGGCATGGGAAAGATAGGAGGAAAGCCATGATAGCGTGCAGTGTGAGGAGTGGCCGAGTCTGGGGCGCGGCCTAGGCTTGCTGATGGCCTGCTGCATCTTGATGCTTAAGAGCCAGAATGTGACCTGGAGAAAGACAACATTATTTTGAATGAAGTAGAAAGCTGTGAAGGAGAGGAGCATGGGCCGCAATTGTCAGCAGAGGTAGCCTCATACTTAAATAGGGCTAGTGTCTGCTATGGGAGCTGGATGCCACTGAAAAGAAAGAGGTTATTAGTAACAGGAGAAGCCTGAGATGTGTGGGCCTAAGTTGCAAACAGAGACAGCCTCATGCCTCCTTCAGCTGCTGTAAATAACGAGAACTGAGTAGGGTTTGTAACATCTTGAAGACCCCATGTAGCCTGCACAGCCAGTTAAGGCGGCCTCGCATTAGCGTCTGCTATGGGAGCTGTAGGCCACTGAAAAAGAAAAGGATTAGAAGAAACAAGAGAAAAAGATTGAGATATTAAGGCTTGTTGCAAGCGGAAGCAACTTCGCTTTTGTTTCAGCTGCTGTAGCTGTAGGTCACTGAAGCTTGGGATATATGGAAGAAAATGCTGGAGAGCCTGTGCAGCCTCATACTTGTTTTCGCTATTTTAACTTTGGGTCACGGGAAAGGGGAGTGGTTTGTTACTTCTACAAAGAGCAAACATTTCTTCTAAAACTTTGTCTGCTTTAGGTCATCATAGATAATATATTTATTAATTCTGAACATGGGTGCTTATGATCAAGTACATTATTTATTTGCCGTTATGTTTATTGTGCTGTCTGTGCATAATGATTCATCACATAATTTTATTTATAATTTTTTTTTATTCAAAAACCCATCTACAATGCTACTGAAAAATCATACACAGAAAAGTTTAGTAATTTTGTTTGTGTTCTGGTTACGAAATGACATGAACATCAATTATGCATCACATCGTTTAACGTTTTTTTTAGCAATAACTGACCTGCCTTTAGCGACTTACCCAGTGGTGTAGTAATGCCTGGGGAAGTGGCCATACGCTTCATTTATGAATTTAGTTTTGAACATTCTATTTTAATGCATAACTGGATCCTTGGACTGTTTACAGGGGTTCGCTAGTTTAAGAAATTTCTGATCGTAAAAATCTGATTAGTTTTCTTTGTAAGGTGTTGTTTTCGTAGTGATTCAAATGACTAGGGAGCGGGTGCATTAGGCACAATCATCATTTACATTTCAAAGCAAGCTGGCGCCACGGTCCTGACTGCATCATCACGGTCTTTTTTCCTTTTTTTTTTTTACGGTGTTTTTAGCGAATATTTATTCACATATGACTGGATGTGGTAGACTGTCATGATTTTGGCTAAATAATGCGGGACACTAACGTGAATAATGCGCATCAGAAGGGATTTGAAATAGTGGGTATACGCAAAGCCGCCTGATAAAGTGTGTATATGCCATAAACCTGCGTATATCGTCCACTAAACCACTGGACTTACCTAAAAGTAATTAACAACATTGCCCGTCTCGCGCTAGCGACTGCTACGAGAGCTGGTAGTCTGACAAAATGCGGCATTACGGCCAGAAAAGGCAGCTGTGAATAGTTGAGCCATAGCGGGAAGCCAGTTGGGTTTGCTGCGGTGAGAAGTAGGGTGCGGCCCAGGTGCGTTTGAGGCTTGTCGCTGCGACCCAACGCTCGAAAGCCGGGTCTCGTGCGGGACTATAGTGGTGTCGAGCGAGGCGTGTTCGAAGTGAATCTAAGGCCGGCAGATTGCAACGAATGATCCAAAAACCCCAGTACAGGTTTCGTCGTTGTGACTGTGATATATTGGCCAACGCCAAACCGAAGGCAAAGAAACTATCACAGGAAGGAGGTAAGAAGGCGGTCTGTTTATATACGTGTTGTGCTGGTTAGGATGATTGGGTAAACGAATTACACCATTGCCGAATTTGTTGATTATCTGATCTTGTTCCTCCCGAACCTTGTTAATAAATCATCATAAAATAGCATAAATGGTGATGTTTCTCTCTCTCTCCCTCTTCCTGCAGAAAAGCAGACTCACCCTTTTGCTCCAGGTCAACAGGTGCTGATAAAGTGTCTGAAACCTCCAAAGCTGGGAGCCAAAGTACCTAGGACCTGCGATGGTCATCGCTGTGACGAGGACCGGGGTGCTGACTGACTACCAACCACAGTGGGTTCATGCCAGTAGAGTGAAGGCTGCTCCAGCCACAGGAGGGGATCCACCTTCCGTTTCTTCATCTGCCTGAGTTCGGGGAGCTGAGGGGGAATCAATAGGCGAAGGATGAGGAAGAAGAACCAAGAATTCACAATCACCATCGCTGAAAGTTTCTGGCCATGTCTTCAAAACCAGTCATATATCTGGTCACATTCATAAATCTGTTTGCCTATGCTCATACTTTTTTTGTTGGTGATGAGACGCCACATGCATACGCCACGAATATGTGGTGACGATTTGCTAATTATACAGCCAGAGCTGATGGTAAGAAAGGGCCTTGTTACGAATGCACTAAAATGACACATAGTGCTACTGGACCACGTGTGATTGTTGATGCTCCGCCAGCAGAAGAATGGGAATGCATTGCATTCATCAGTATTGCTGGACTGATTCCGGCTTTAAAGACTTCTGGACAATGGATGTGTAGACCAAATGCAACAGTGTGGTTTGTGCCCCAAGTGTTTGCAAAATTAACAATTGTGAGTTATATTCCTGATTCGTTGTTTTGTGTAGAAAGACAAGAAGGAAATTACAAGTTAGGTGAAATTCCAGAGAAAAAATGTGCTCGAATTTATCAGTATTGCCAAATGAAAAGTATTACATGTTGTCATTACTGTCTTTCGAAAGGTGGAGTTTGTGTTATTGTAGGAACAACATGTTGTACATATATCCAAGAGAATGATAAAGATGGTCATTTGATTCATGAAGGTTTGAAGAATATGACTAGAATTGCTAATGAGCTACAAGCAAGGGAAATTGGGGATAATCGGGATGGCTTCTTGGCCTGGCTTACAGGTCGGCAAAGAATGTTTGTAAATGCCTTAATCCCTATAGTGGTTATGCTTTTAATACTTGCATTTATTATATGTTGTATTATTCCATTTATTCGAGTTTTGATTAATCGTGCTATGAATAATCTTGTATCTTCTCAATATGCTTTCATGAGTAGACCTGTCAATATACGGACAGAATGAAGAATTTTTATCTGACTATATTCTATGCATTTTTAGTTAAGTACTGGGAAATAGGTAATTGTGCAGAGAGCTTGATAATGTTTATTTTATAAACAAAGCAGGCAACTGTTAGAATTTGTCCAGCTCTCTGCAGCTTTGCGTGAGCTCTCACGAGTTCTCACCGACGTCAACACACGTATTTTGAATGAAGCGGGAGCAGAAAAACAACAACATACGCAGATAATTGTATGATCCGTCCTCGTTGTTGTATAAAGACAGGAATGTAAAGGAACTTGCTTGGATGAAGATCGCTGAAGAGATCGGGATGTCAAATCTTTTCTCAACGTAATTATTTCCCATTTCGTTAGCTAGCGAAACATGGTCATGAGAGGATTCCAAAATGTCCAGTCCCAATAGTTTACCATGGTTTACTCAGGGGAAGTGTGCAAAAAACTAGATGCGTTGGGAGCGTTGCCTGACGTGTGCGGTGTGAACGCACCAAAAAGCAAGCGTTGCCAGCTTCAACGTATATGCGTCAAACTAGATGCGTTAGGTGCGTTGCCTGACGCAGACAAACGCACCATTACACTTGTTTCTGTCTGATTAATGTATGGTTGGTTGGAATAACAGGAAGAGCTCATTGTATACCCAGATCTATTTCCCAATAATGTTTTTGTTCCATATGACGCACATAGATATTTTAGTTAGATGCATAACATCCGTTAATATTCATATATATATATATATTATATATATATATTCTTGTATTGAGCCAATAAAGTTGAAGTATGAAATACAGAACTTGTGTCTGTGTCTCTGCTTCCCGGCCGTATCAGTTGACTGGGAGATTGAGAATATTTCGAGGGCAGCGAGAAGCATAACGGGAAATATTTATTAACAGTGTGGTAAAGCAAAAAGCAAAAACTGTACCCGATCTAACGCGCTGTAGATGCTCACATCACAATCTTACTGGTTTCAATCTGCTTAACCTTGGTGATGTCAGTGCCCTTAAACGATGCTATAATGAACTAATAATAATAATAATAATAATAATAATAATTACCGTAATGATATATAACAATTTATCACCCCTGACTTGGCAAACAACTTTTGTTTGGCTTCAATTACATTTCCTCCAACATTTCCAATGTTTACACTAAATGGGACCCCAGTTATTACTCCACACCTCCATATTTTATTACTTATTTGACTGCAACTTAGAATCATTGCTTACATAACAATTCCATTTTTATCACTATTCCTCTGCTCTTTACTATTACACATTACCATCAATGCTCAATCTTGAAAATTTTTTTACACTTGATATCATCTGCTTGTTTTAACTAATTTGGTAATGCATTTATACTTTTACTCCATAACCCCTCTTTAAATCACACTAAAAAATTGTATTCATCCCCTTCTCAATTTATTGATTCCTTTTTGCTCTGCTTACTAAGTTTTCTTCATTATATTTTTTCTCCTTCTTGCTAAATGTCCCTAGACCTACTCATGAGAAAACATATTTTATTCATTTGATCATAAGATCTGAAAGATCCAATGCATTTACCCTCCCCTTGACAAAATGGGGAGAGAAGAGGTCGAAAGTGGACAAAAAAAAAAAAAAAGACATTTTAAACCCAGATGTAAACCAAGCCCAAATTTACTACTCAAATATTTTGAATTATATCAGAGGTGCTTCTGTGAACCTCAAGATTGTCTTGTTTCTGCAAGTCTTTTCACAGTGATGGCACAGCAAAGGCATCTCTCTGGTGTTATCAATTCTCTCATGTGTGAAACCTCATGTTGCTTTATTTCTGAAACTCTTTCCACAGTGACCACATATAAATGACTTCTCTCAAGAGTGAACTCTCATGTGCCTGTCAAGGTTTCCTTTTTGGTTGAAACTTCTTCCACATTGCTGGCAGGTGAAAGGCTTCTCTCCAGTGTGTATTCTCATGTGGACTTCAAAGTGCCCTTTTTGATGAAAACACTTTCCACACTCAGAGCATGTGTGGCAATTCTCTTTATGAGCTGCCCTATGGACTTCAAGGTTTTCATGTTGATCAAAACTCTTTCCAGACTGATCACACGTGTAAGACTGCACTCCATTGTGAATTTTCATGTGTCTGGTAAGGCTTCCTTTTTGAGTGAAACTCTTTCCACACTGTTGGCAGGTATAAGGCTTCTCTCCAGTGTGAGATGAAACATGTCTTTTAAGAGTTAGTCTATGATTGAAACTCTTTCCACACTGGTGGCAGGTATAAAGCTTCTCTCTTGTGTGAACTCTCATATGGATTTCAAGGTGTCCATGTTGAGTGAAACCCTTTCCACACTGTTGACAGGTATAAGGCTTCTCTCCAGTGTGAATTCTCATGTGGACTCTAAGGTGTCCATGTTGAGTGAAACTCTTTCCACACTGTTGGCAAGTGTAAGGCTTCTCTCCAGTGTGAATTCTAACATGTGTTTTAAGACTTTTTCTAAGACTGAAATGATTTCCACAATGTGGGCAGACATAAGGTTTCTCTCCTGTGTGAACTCTCATGTGTCTTGTAATACTTTCTGTTTGATTGAAACACTTTCCACTCTGTTGGTAAGTGAAATAACTTCTTTCTGTTTTTCGAGTGATTTTTCTTGAGGAAGTCGTTTCAGTCTGTGAACAACTAAAAGATTTTTCTCCATCTATGAAATCATAATCTTTCTCTTCCATTTCATTCAGTACATCACTCTCCTCTTTCAGTGCCATCATGTCTAAGGTGAAAAAACACAAGTAAAAAAAAGCTCAGTTTAGTGGCACAAAATAGCAGACATCAAAACATTCAAACATGTTAGTGTTCAAAACTAACATATAACTACATCCTATATGCTCTAAGCCAGCAGTTCTTGTTTCCAGTCCTCGCTATCTACCTGCTCTGCATATTTTGCATGTCTCGCTTAAGCCCCGGTCAGATTACACCATTTTAGCCCGATTTTGCCACGATTTTATTTTCGTAGGGTGTCGTGGAGAATCGTATACGACAATGGGCGTCGGGACACAAGATTCGAATGTTTCATATCGTGTAGTGTGACATAGTCCAGTACATGTCTGCGATGCTCCACGACGTCTACACAGAAAGACTAGCATGTTTAATATTTTTCCGGCCCTCCACGACGAGTTCGGTCACATGGGTGACATTGACCAATAGGAGCACATAACCTCTACCGTAAACAGCTTTTAAACATGGATAAACGAAAGAGAGATGACTTTGCTACTAGGTGGACCTAAGAATTGGAAGAAAGCTTTGTGGAGCTATGGCAACCGTATGCTTGCCTTTTTTATTTGTTTAACGGTCGTTTTTTGTCTGGCTAAACAACGATATTTTACCTCAAGTTCTCTTTGCAGGATTGACAGCCCATATTGTCCTCTTCGAGCAAGCCTGGAACGTGCCCACTGTCGAGTTTTCTTTTTTCTTTTTTTTTGCGCTTTTCAGAGATCAACACAGCCAGTACAAAAAACGCCGCTTCTGGATCCATTGCTGCTGTTGTTTACGGAAGTAGGGTGCGACTTGTCGTAGACGTCACGTAATGATTGGTCGCAAAGCGACGTGTAGTGTGACATGTTTGGTACCCACGACACAACAAGATTTTAACCTGTCAAAATCGCATAGTCTGACACAGTGACTGTCGGAACCGACAAAAAAATTGTGTAGTCTGACTGGGGCTTTAGATAATGCACCTGATTCTGAAAATCTGTTTGTTAAGCCCTGTTCACACTAAACGCGACTTCTGTCACTGCATGTCGCCAGAGTCTGGCGATGAGGTCGCTACTGGGCGTTCTCATCACTGGTTGCTTAGTAACGTCATTTAACAGACGTTTTTATCCAAGGCAACTTAAGAAGCAATGACTAGCAGGTTACAATTCATTTTAATGCATTTACTGTTATTTTTAATTTGGTACGTGTATTTTCTATCTAATAATTTATGATTTTGTCTGTTGTCATACATTTAACACATTTTGGTTTTGATTTTTTAAGAGGTAATATCTAATTTTAAATCCTATTAGCTCATTAAAAACCTACTTGGAATCCCCACGATATCGGCCACCCCTTTCCATGCCTCATTTTTTAAATTTATGTCTCTGTATGTGGGCAGGGACATGTCATATAAAACAGGACAATTGCTAACGGCAAGAATTCATTTCTCCTCCATCACTGCTGGAGCTGAAAGGAGAATGATCACATGATCACTGTCGTCTTCTTTCCTAATGGCGGTCGCTCCCGAAAGTCGCTCTTCATTTGCATAAATTTGAGAGATTCTGAACTTTGTCATGTTGCTGGACACGCCCACATCCGGTCGCTGATGGCCCCTGTCGCTCTCAGCACTGGAAATCGCCAGCTCTCCATTGAAATATATGGGATCTCATCACTTTGTCGCTGCATGTCGCGTGTAGTGTGCATGAACTGTGTTCCAATTGACATGTTCCCTACACAGTATTCATTGTTTCCTACTCCCTGAGCACTGGAAATCCGTTCAAATTTACTTCACTTTGTGAAGTATTCATTCACACATTTGCGTTACGTTACCGCCTGCTGCGTCTTCACACAAAAGATGAATCTTAACAGAGTGTGAATATGACATCTATAAATAAATACAATTTAAATTCACTCGTATAACACAATGGATATTATCCACAATTAATCTTTCATAAATATCTACACTTTGTGTGTTGCAATTCGTAAGCATGCAATATTTAGCACTGTGCAAAACTTTTGAGCAGTGAGTGGATTTGAACTTAAACACCACTGATTCCCGCGGGATTGCAGGTCTCTACTTTGAAGTCCACTTTGCAGGGCATTTATGTTCAAATGGAGCAAACGTTATATATGATAAGGGATACACACAAAATATGCAGAGCCTTGGGGCAAGAGGACTGCTGTATTAAAGGGGTCCTATTATGCTCCTTTACAAAGTCTTTATTTTGTTTTTTAGGTGTACTTGAACATGCTGACATGCTTAGTTGTTCGAAAAAACGCTTTATTTTTTCACATAATTTCACATAAATTACAATAGCTTTCTCCCCAGGCTGGCACAAACTGCTCGATTAGTTCCGGGTCCCACCTTCCGAAAAGTCAAAAGTATAGTGATTGGTCAGAAGTCCCTCTGCGTTGCGATTGGCAAACAGCGTGGACCGCGTTCCGCCCTGCTGCGCCCCTTTCCAAAGCAGCAAACTAGATTAAAGTGATTCTTACGTTTTTTTTTTTTTTTTTTGTTTTTACACAAACACATCTGATCGCTAAAGGAGTCTTTTACCGACCGCCCCAGAGCCATGTGAGGCATTTTTTCTATTATGGATCGACTTATTTTTAATCTATGCTGTTCTATGAGTACCAGAATTGATTTAATATAACTCCGATTGCATTCGTCTGAAAGAAGAAAGTCATATACACCTAGGATGCATAAAGGATGAGTAAATA
Organism: Garra rufa; assembly: GCF_049309525.1. Taxonomy (NCBI): domain Eukaryota; kingdom Metazoa; phylum Chordata; class Actinopteri; order Cypriniformes; family Cyprinidae; genus Garra; species Garra rufa. The sequence continues at coordinate 106,612,278 of NC_133361.1, forward strand.
GTACGCTATTGTTGGTCCTATCGTCAGCATACGAGATCGTGGATACGTGACAATATTATTGTGCTAATGTATTTAATTATTTGCATGCCTGAAACCTTAAAGGTTGTATCAGCGATTTCTAGCCTAAAACATAAAGTGTAAATTTCAGCTGACCTTTCTTCACGATCCGCTCGCTGCCTCATAAATTGTCTGTGAAAAAAAACGCGTCTCTCTGGTCAGCCTAGGGTCCGAGATATCCCAAAAAAACAATCGGCGCTATCAACTATTTTCACAGACAATTTATGGGGCAGGCAGCGAGCTGATCGTGAAGAAAGTTGAACTTGACACTTTATGTTTCAGGCTAGAAATCGCTGATACAACCTTTAAGGCTAGTGAAGCTATCTACACTGTATGATAAATAAATCTCTTACCACATACTGCACATATCTACGGCGCGGTGTAGACATGTGCTAGTTCATGTTTACATGAGCCGCGGATCTGCTTGTGTTTGGACCCTCTGTTCAACACACATGAATGGCACTGCTTCAGCACGGCTACCGGAGCAGTTCGCGAACCTTTAGCTAAAGCTGCGTTTAAACGAGCCGACCTACGGCTCGCTGTAGCATCCCAAAAGCGGCTGTCCATACATGGGTAAAGTTAGGCGAATCCCCTACCCGCCAACGAATTGAATTTCAGTAGGCGGGATACCGCGTTGTGACATCATTGCATCCGGAAAACAAACGCTGTAGTCCAAACGAGTCGTTCACTGTAGTTCTTGAAAAGTGATTTTTTTTTTAAACGAAATATCTCTGTTTGGAGTGGACTTTGAGATGTGTAACTTTGTAGATGTTTTTTATGCCCAAATATACACACCACAGACTGGCTAAAGTTCAAAAAGTGAAAAAGCATAATAGCACCCCTTTAAGCAACTGTAAGAGGTGATGCATTTAATTTGAGAAACCCTTTACTTATTTAGGATGTCTCAAAAACTATCAAGCTGGCATTGAAACTAGGGGTGGATATTAGGATCGGATATCTTCCCCCGATATTAAAAAAATTGCTTAAGTTTTTTTTTTCTTCCTCCATTTCTACTACTACATTTTATTTATTTCAATTTATTTTAAGTAGGGCTGGACCAGATTATTCGAATATTCGTTCGGTGGGTTGGCATTCGATTTAAAATTTTGAGATTACTAAAGTACAGTTGGGCCCACTTGAATGGTGGAAGCAGAAATAGGGCTGTGCTGTCGCAATGACAACCGCGCCTCCGAGTTCAAATGGAAGAAGTTTTGTTTTCGATTTGAATTATTTAAATTATTTCTTTACAGTTCCGGATGATATATTAGTTTTACCTTAATGAGTAAAAATGAAGTTCCACATCGCACCAGCGCTTTCATGTCCTGCCAAGCATGCTTCAGCTTTACTCTCCGCTCAAACGATTGAATATGCCCCTATTACACATTTATCTAGGTTATACAATTAAACTAATATTGTGAAATGCTTTAAGTTTTTTTATATCTATGAATTTTAATTTAAATCGTGATGACTTGAGAAGCCTAAATTGGCCTGCCGCTGGTTGCTTAGTCGTTACTTGAACTTGAATTTAACAAATAAAAAGTGTCACAAATATATTTCTAAATTTACTTTATAACCTAAATAAACATTGCTATTAAAAACAGCAGCTGTGTAATGGACAAGAGAAAGAGAAACAAGACCCGTTTCAGTCGGACTCGGGGTGGGCCAGTAATTCGAGCAGTCGAGGTTGTTAGGAATTTTTGCAATGAATGTTTGTTTAATAGCCTATTTAACACTCTTTTTTATGCTAGTTTCATATTTAAATGTATTATTTCTTGGATTTATTTTAGCATTTTGTAGGCTGCTTGTTCACTGACGGAAGTGCTAAAATAAACACCCACGTTTGTTAATAATGTTTGAGCCTAATTTATTTTTGGTTTCAAAATAATATACATGTGTATTTTATATATAGGCCTATATACACAAACGTTATATATAATGTATATTTATTTATAAATAGGCCTAATTTAGATATAAATTTATTTTTATATATAAACACCGCATCATTTTTTTTGTTCCGATGATACCACAAAAAATCTAGCATCGGAATCGGCGAGTATTTGAACCCACGTACCAATCCGATACCATTTTCTTAAGATATAAGTTATTCCCGCTAGCAAATCGGAAGCCAGTTCTTCTTCGCGGCTCAGAATGCAAACACAAGGAAATAGCGCTGTGTTCCCACAAGCAACCACTGTTTAGAGCAGCGAAGAAGGAATACAAAAGTGCTAGCAGTTTGTCCGCTGTTTGGCAGTATCTCAGACTGGACCAACCAGCCAGTAAAACGGCGGCATGTCTCAAATGTAGGGCTTTATGATTTCCGCGATGCGGAAAACACGGACGGAATCGCGGAATCCAGTCAAAATTAGATTTACAGTTTAACGTGGAACGTCACGGAATTTGTTGAAGTTTAATCAAATGCATTAATCAAAGGTAGTTCATTACACTTAAATCAAATCGCGATATGGACTAATATTAATCCGAAAACCGACTGTTTAAATATGAATTATGCGTGGCTCTGTGTTAATGAATGGTACAGCCGTATGGGTTTGTTTTAGGGGTGGGCGATATGACCTAAAATTAATATCAAGGTATTTTTTATCTTTTGAACGGTGACGGTATGATATCACGGTATTAAGTTCCTGGTCTTGATCAGAAGATCACAAATATTGTCTCTGTTCTAGGGTGATACTCACAGAGCCCTTTCTGTTTGAGAGTGCCATCTTTCAACTACCTTCTGGCCATTGAAACTGTCCAACTCAGGCCCTTCAATGCTGACGAATAAGAGTTGGTGGAGTGAATCCACTGAGATGTGGCTTCTCCAGTCAAGTCAATTTGCTTAATTGAACTGAAACCCCTATGAGGTAGTGCTAGTAATAGTTCAGCAAGTAATAAATAGAGTATTTTAGTAGTATGCTAAATATACTCTAACACTGTAGTTTGATGGTTCCCCAAAAGACAAACTGATATGTAACTTTGCAAGTATGTGAATCTTCTACCTAGCCAAACTTAACCTAAATGTACTAATACTAGACTAATAATACTACTAATAAAGGACTGTTAATTGACATGTAGTTGCAAAGTTGCTTCTAGTCAATAGACTAGTGGGACCATCAAAATAAAAAAGTAATATAATGTAAAAAATAAATGTAATATGATATAATCCATTATAAATTGCGTAGATTTAATATGCCGTCCATTATGCCTTATATATAATCATAATCTTTAAAGTTAGAACCTCAAATACTCAAGTACTTTAGTATATTGTAATTGTTAAAATTATTCATAAAATGATACTACATGTTACATGTCCATATATATAATTAATTCATTACAATGCCTTAGAAATACCATTATAATGTATTACAAATAGGGGCTTCATAGAAAGTGTTACCAAGACTTCTGTGCAGAATTTAAATGCTTCTTACTAGATCTGGAAGTGCTTTTGATGCCCCATCTATACTTTCAAAAGACTGATCAGCTTTAAAGATTGTTTCTATAACAATTCACTACATCAAAGCAGCTTGAAATGTCAGTATTATTAAAACCTTGAAATAATGTACCAGAAACAGTCATAAAAGATGAATGAAGATTAAACACCAACCTCCTTGTTCCTCGTGTTTTATTCTCAAAGGTTCTGGTTCCTCTTGTTTTATTCTCAAAGGTTCTGGTTCCTGCTGTTTTATTCCCAAAGGTTCTGGTTCCTCCTGTTTTATTCTCAAAAGTTCTGGTTCCTCTTGTTTTATTCCCAAAGGTTCTGGTTCCTCATGTTTTATTCCCAAAGGTTCTGGTTCCTCATGTTTTATTCCCAAAGGTTCTGGTTCCTCAGGTTTTATTCTCAAAGGTTCTGGTTCCTGTTTTATTCTCCAGGTTTCTAGTTCACTCGTGTTCTCCTCACTCTCCACTTTATTAAACTCCATCTTTAAAGCAGTAGATCTCGGTTCAGCTGACACTCCTCCAGATATTCCTGCTTGCTTCAAAACTTAATGAGGAAAATAATACAGGTATTTACTGACCGGATTCAAAATATATATTTTCTGTTTACAGAAACTACAATTCTAACAGATACTAAAACAGAATCACTACAAAACAACAGAGAGCAGTGAAACTAATCTTCTTCTTAGGTTTAATGGTGTTTGTCAAACAGAAGTGTGTGTTAGTGCCACCCGCTGGACTGGAGTGTGAAGCGCCGAAAGGAGGGAAAATATTACGGGGAATGACTTTGTTTGTCTACAAGATACGCTATTTTTTTGACTTTGTGCGTGTTCAAGGTGCGCTGGTGTTTTTTCTTTAAAAAGCCGATCTGCACAAATAAATGAAAATGACTTAAAATTATAGACTCGCATCATGGTATTTGAACAGCATCAACAGTCTTTGTGTGTGAATATTAGAGGACAAAAAAAGAGAAGAATTATTAGTAAAAAAAAAAAAAAAAAAAGAGAGAGAGAGAGAGATCACACACAACTTTTCTTTCTAAATTATACTTCCTACATTCAAAGAAAATATGTCATACTGTTTCCATATTCACATAAGCTAGAAATATGCTTCCTACAATATACAAAAATGTATTTAACCCACAATGCCCCAACCTCAATCTACAGCTTTAAGTCCCTATGGGATGGACAAGTACAAAAACATGTGTTTCTAACTTTAGATTGAACAGAAAAATGTGTCTACCCTTGATTTCCTTTTCACATCATCACTTCCATTCATTTATTAAACTTGATTATGACCTTTTCAGCATCTTTAATTGGCAAAAACCATGTCAACATATTCAGTTGTTACTCCTCATCTTCACTTTCTAACAGTGAACAGTTCAGTTCATAAATACAAGATACAATACCTGCTTTACTAGAAAGTCAATCTCTAGAAGTGCATTCATTAAAAAGTATAATTGTGTTATATTAGTGTTATTATTTTAGTTAAGTTAAACGCTTTGAAACCAAAATACCTGCAATATCCAGTTAGACCTGTAGTAAACTCAGGAGAGAAGATCAGGAGACTCTTGATTGAGATGTTACTGTGTGTCGCTGCAATCATCCAGACTGACTAAAACACTCAATCACTGGAGTTTTAGACAGATTTCAGGATCGACATTAGAATATAAATTTATGGAAAGGCTGTAAGCAGTTACAGGAATTTGTCCAGATTTACAGCGACTCTAATCCAATCAGCAGAACTATAGACTCATTATCACAGAGATCAGGGAAAGTCTCACCTTTAGCCTCTGCATTCATATTTAACTCAGATATTGATCAGAAACAAAGACACCAATTAAAGAAATGAGGCAGAAACATCAACAGCCAGTAAAGACAAAAGATGACACTTAGCATGATTTCACATTCATATTCACACACTCCTAAAGCTAAATATATTCATTTAAATCAAACTGATCACATCCCTTGAATAATGTGTTTAAGCTTGTGATCTGAGAGCTTTGTCTTCATCTGTAAGAACAGCCTCCTGAAATCTGAATAAAACTCCAGTGATTGAGTGTTTTAGTCAGTCTGGATGACCACAGAGACCAGCTCAAACAAGAGTCTCCTGATCTTCATTTTCCTGCAGGTGTATTAAAGGTATTTTGTTTTCAAAACGTCTAACTTCACTAAAATCATAACACTAATACAACATTACATATTTGTTTTTTTTTTCTGATGGAAGTACTTCTAGTTAAAGTTTCTAATAAACTGTTTATTGTGTCTTGTATTTATTAGCCAAACTTTTCAATGTTAACAAAAGAAGATAAGGAGTAACAGCTGAATATGTTTTTGCCAATTAACGAAACTGAAAAGGTAATAATCAATGGACTATATTCCTTTTAAATTTGCCATCACACAACCTTTGTAAACGTTACACAGCAGCATTGACTAGTTTAATGTGAATTTAATGGCAAGGTATATAAACAGAAACCATAGTGTTATAAATTAACATTAATAAAGAATATTATTAATAGATTTACAATGTTAGTAACTTTAGAAAAACATCATCATATGAGAACGAAATTCTATTCTATATACAACATTTCTATGATGTGTTTGTGATTCTAGAGAGCAGTGCACCAATGGGACTTTTATTTTGCTCTGGTGATGTGACGTCATAAAGATGCGCTGCGCTCCTCATCTGTTGTCAGTCGCCTAAAGAAAGGTTTGTGCTTTTAAAGTTTTTAAACCAATGGATATTGTTGCGTTTTTGCAAGCTATGTAAAGTAAATCATCCTTATTAAATATAACGTTGAAATTCTTTATCCAGTGTCACTAAAGACGTTAGCCTTTAGTAACAGAGAAGGTAAGTTTCTATTTCGCTTTCTATACCATGAATCAATCGTGTGATGATAAGAAGTGATGAGAGAAATTGAGAATCCGAATCATTTGAATCAAATCATTTGTGAAATGATTCAGTGATTCGATTCAGCGGCACGCGGACTACAAACGACAACACAAACACAAACGAGTGAATCACAACCGAGAATGATTTCATGAAAGTGTAATATATTAGATAAACAAATAATTGAATACCAAATGTAAATCAAAATAGCCTAAAATTATAATCTTAATATGAACCTTTGGTGTTATTTATATATATAAAAATTATAAAATATAAGTCTGTTAACTCTCTGACTGTCTTTGTAGTGCACTGACTACTGAACTAGGAGCTGAATGACAAGCAGATAGAGATCTAGTTTGCATTGATTTTTCTTTCTATTATGTATTCTCATTTTAAACAGGACACAGTGGACAAACACACAGAAAAACTCCTGGAGGATCAACAGAGATCCATGTGACACTATTATAAATATGGCATTTATTAAAGAGGAGAGTGAAGACATGAAGATTGAAGAAACATTCAGAGTCAAACATGAAGATACTGAGGAACAAACAGGTTGGTTTATATTCTCAAAGCTGAACTAATTCATTTGATCCTTATTAAAATGTCCAGCTCTATAGAAAAAAAAAACATATTTAGTGTAACATTAAACACAGTATCTACTTTTGATTAGAAAACAATGAAAGTGGTATCTGACAAAAAAAATGTTATTTTGCTTGAAGCAAACAATGACACTTCAGTTTTTAACTTGACATTTGTTTTATTAAGTGATTTTTCTGCTATCATCAAAAGTGTGATATTAAAATGTAAATAGCAGTGAATGTTCATTACAACAAGCAATAAATAGTCATATTTCAGAAACACCAGCTTGTAGCTTGTTTTACTGAAGATGCAGGACAGTCACATAGTAGTGTGTTACAATAGTCCAGTCTAGACGTCATGAATGCATCAAATAACTGTTCTGCATCTGAAACAGTAACATGTTCTGTAATAGTTAACCGTAATAGTTACTCATTTTGTATTTTAAATATGAAATGACGTTACATGTACTTTGTTACTCTCCAACTCTGGAGCCAAACAATAAAATAGAAACCGAAAATCTCTCATCGTAACCTTTGTGAGTTTAATTAGGAAATATTTCTTACTTGAATGCTGCTTTTAAATTCTCTAACGTGAAGATAAACATGGCAGATTATGTGTGGGTTTTTTAAAAGGAGTGTTTTTTATCATTATATGGTAGTTGTGATAAAAGCACAACAATATACGGGTCAATGACGTGGCATGTCAATTCTGGTGTCCAAAGCATATTCATAATATTAAAAATGTATACATTTTTAAATGCATTTCATTAAATGACTCAACTTTCCCCTCTTTAATTACTCTTGTGAGAATTCATTATAAATAATTAATCTTTAAGGAACTATTGAGCTCAAAAGTCCCAAAACGTCATTCCGGGTAACTGTCCCGGCTTAAAATCTGAGTACAAAAATACAATAAAAATGTAAATAATAAAAATAAAAATATTTAAAATCTACTTGGGCATAATTGTATTGATGTTTTAAACGATACCTGCAAATATGGTTATAATACTGAGCTTAATTACATTTTAATGACAGAAAGACTTTTGTCCCCAAATTGTGATTCCTGTAATGTCATTCCTGGATAACAGACACCAATGACCATTTTAGACCATAATGCATTGTGGTATGTCATGTGACATAATATTGTATCAAAAAGAAGACCCTGAAGGAGCACCAGAACAAGTGCAAAGGTGACTAAGCGTCTCTTAAAATGTTGATATTTTGACCTTTTCGGTCACTGATGCACTTTGTAGCAATATCATGTGTCCTTTTGGATAACACTGACAAACTATTTATAATGTTTTTATATGAAAAAACTATCTATTTGATCTAAAAGATTACCTTAAAGCGATGATGGCTAAGTTGTAGTTTTCCATAGGTGGTTAAATTAGTGCCTGATTATAAAGAAAAATATTCGTTTTGTCATTCCTGGATAACAACATGTCATTCTTGGATACCAAAAATCTCTGTTAGCCAGGACATGTCATCCGTTATCCAGAATGACATAAACATAACAATCTAGTTTTTAATTAACATTTGTAAACTTTTAGGTATAGTTATTAAAGTTATATTATTAACATTAACATTATTTACATAATTGTATGTTTTTTGCCGTATTTTTGCTGTCATTCATCTTGATTTTATATGATTCACACTTAATTATCATTGAATTGAACTTTTGTAATGTTAATGGTCAAATCATGAATAATGTAATCATTATTATTAATATATCCACATTTGGTAATACTTTATAATAACTACACGTTATTAATCATTATTTAAGCATCATTAAACAGTTAATTCATTAATAAATTTACGATTTAAAATGCAGCTATAAATTCTTAAAGGGATAGTTCACCCAAAAATGAAAATTTGATGTTTATCTGCTTACCCCCGATGCATCCAAGATGTAGGTTACTTTGTTTCCTCAGAAAAACACAAACAAAGATTTTTAATGAAAACCGGTGCAGTCTGCCAGCCTTATCATGGATGTGGATGGGCACCAAACCTTTAAAAGTAAACAAAAACATGCACAGACAAATCCAAATTACACCCTGCGGCTCGTGATGACGCATTGATGTCTTAAGACACGAAACGATCGTTTTTTGCGAGAAACTGAACAGTATTTATATCATTTTTTACCTTTGATACACAGCCAGGTCCATTTGTCATGAGCACGAGTTTGGTATCAGTCACGTCACATGAGCACGCGCTCTAGCGTAGAATACGCAAACGCCGTAAGGGGAAATCAGTGAAAAGTCCCGGATGAGTTTGCGCAAGCAAACGTAATCTTTTAGCTTTAAATCAGTTTGAACAATCGGGATAAGCGCAATAATTACCATTTTGAATAGCCGCTATACCCACAGTCTGTGTGCACTGTGTAAAAAATGAGTGTCGTGTACATGCGAAAGATCACTTCCGGCGTTTGCGTATTCTACAAAGAGCGCGTGCACATGTGACGTGACTGATGCCAAACTCGTGCACAGGACAGATGGATGTTGCTGTGTATCAAAGGTAAAAAATGATATAAATACTGTTCAGTTTCTCACAAAAAACGATAATTTCGTGTCTTAGGATATCAATGTATCGTCATGAGCCGCAGGGTGTAATTTGGATTTGTCTGTGCATGTTTTTTGTTTACTTTTAAAGGTCTGGGGCCGGATTCACGAAACATTCTTAAGAAGAAATTTATTCTTAACTGCCATTTTCTTCTTATTTTTTAAAATAAGAAAAAAGTTAAGAATATTTTGTATTCCCAAAAAAATCATCTTAAGAATATTCTTATCTTTTTACTTAAGATTGTTCTTAAGACAAAAATTAAGAAAATTCAAATTCTTGAAAAGAATCTTCTTAAAAACCATCGTAAATAACTTCTTAAAGTTAGGATAGCCCGAGACTTGTCTTAAATCCCAAATAGTAATAATTATTTAATTAATTGATTGGGTTATTTCAAATTAACTGTTATATTTAAGCATTGCAACACTACTAGCTACATATAATACATATTAGGACTATTAGAGATGAGCAAGAGTTCGCTGAAGTGACAGCAATGACTGATAATGTAAACAATGATCTGTCATGATTAGCCTGTGTATGACCCTACTTTTTGCCGTCATCAAAACTTAGTAGCAACTCGACAAAATCGAGTCAGATAGGGAGATGTAATAAAAAAATAAATAAAAATACGACATAATCTTTGGCCGTATTTAGCGCATGTGCAGGACGCGTTTGCTGTAGCAGCGCACACACATAACGGAAGCGTTCATTCAGACGAGGCAACAAAATACAACACAAAAGTGAATAAACTGATCGCCAAAGCTTAAGACAGACCCTTTAAAAGTAACGGTTCAAAAACACGGCGCATTAAAAACATGAAGCCGAGCGCCAGACACGGTCGTGACGAAAATGTGCGTGCTTATGATTATTAGGATAATCTGCAGAAACCGCAAAAAAGACGTTGAAGTGTTTATAAATGCGTCTTCAGCCATGTATTCACTCAGATAGATGTATCATTTTTTTTTCTTAAGAAAGAAATTAAGATGTTCTTAAGAACATATTTGAGAATATCTTAAGATTTTTTCAAGAATTGCACTTAAGAACATTCTTACGAACTTCTTAGAATTTATCTTAAGAAATTTCTTAATTTATTTCTTAAGAAGATATTCGTGAATCCGGCCCCTGGTGCCCATCCACGTCTATGATAAGGCTGGCAGACTGCACCGGTTTTCGTTAAAAATCTTCGTTTGTGTTTTTCTGAGGAAACAAAGTCACCTATATCTTGGATGACCTGGGGGTAAGCAGATAAACATCAAATGTTCCTTTTTGGGTGAACTATCCCTTTAATGCTTGATTTATAAGCCTACCTACAAGTATGAAATTAAAGTATGGAAATCCAATTATTAAACACATTATAGATATGCTTTTAAATCAAGAATAAAGCATTTATAGCTGTATTTATAAACTGCTTATTAATGTCTTTTAATGCTTTATAAATGATGTATTAACTGTTTACTAATGTTTAACTAATGATTAATAGCGTGCCGTTATTATAAAGTGTTACCCATTTTAAAACTTTTGTATAGCTTCTGGTGTTTTAAGGTCAATTCTGTTCTTCCAGATGCCTCTGTCTAATAAAGAGAGGCAGAGACGGTTCAGAGCCAGAATAAACACAGATGCAGAAGCTAGGACTGAGTATCTTGGAAAAAAGAGAGCAAGGTATTAGGGTGATGATTCAGTGGAACAATAATGTGTCAGTAACAAGCAAACTTGAAATATTAATCAAAATAGGTTCACACTCATTTGTAATAAGCCTAAATGTTTTAGCGGTGTAATGTGTTATTACACATCATACACTATACCCCTGGCCATTGTTTATGAAGCATTATAATTTTACAGATTTACTGTAATATTTAGAAAATACGATTGTAATGAAATTGGTGTGATTACAACCTGCATCTAATACTCATCATTATTATTATTATTATTATTATTGTGTGTAGCTACTACAAATCAAGACCAGTTCCCAAAAAGCCTGTTGTACTTTTTTTAAATCATTAAAAACTGTGAGTTTTGCAACTGTCAAGTGTATCTTACTTAGTTTCAAATTTGAGTGTTGGAAAGAAAAATTATACTGATGATGGTTCTTATGGTAATCCTGAAAAATATTGCAGAATGTCATTCCGTCTAACAGTATGTCATTCTGGCTAACAATGACACGGGCAATTCATTTAACCCATATTTCTGTGTTAGATAACACAATTCAGCTTTTTGTTGAGTTAATGATAAAACAAGTCTTATTTACTTTATTGGAAAACATTTTTAAACATTTTCCAGTTTTTTTCTTTATTTGGTTCTGAATTTTGAATTGGCAGCAGCCCAAAATGAGCCTGTGCCTATATGAAATCCCAAATTGATTATATTAATTGTGATTAAAATGTAGTTTTCTGAGCACTAATTGTTTGTTGAGCTCCAAATATGGAGATAAGTACATTTGTATATGCCAACAATGATAGAAATGTAATTAATTTTAAAATTTATTACGTTACCCAGGAATGACTTTTTCATGAGGAAAAAGATCTGATTCATCAAAAAAAATGGTTAATTACATTCTTGAAATGTGTAAATATCATTGCATCACATACACAACACTGTAATAAGTATAGAAAGTACTAACATTTACATTTTTTGCCTGTTTTATTTTTTTCCACATTTTAAATCCTTATCCGTCATTCACCCATACATGTTACAAAGAATTGTTTTTAATTATAGCTATAATTAATGATTAAAATTGGAAGGAAATGCGTTTAATAGAGACAGATCAGCAGCAGTATTTGTATCAATGAGACTGGTTTTCAAAAACAATTGGCTACTTGGTAAAAAGATGCCAATAAGCCACATATTTTTAATGTACAATCTTTATGTTTTCTTACATTAATTTGGAGATTCAATGTGAAATTGTTTATTGTCAAATAGTTTTTTAATTAATTGACAGCATTAGTCTGAATGTTTTATGTCTGTTGCTTTGTGCCATTAAACTGCTGTTAACTTACATTTTTCTCATTTCACCTCAGACCTGATGGCACTGAAAGAGGAGAGTCAAGAACTCAATGAAACAGAAGAGAAAGATCAAAATGAGAAACATGATTTCAAAACTGAAGAAAAATCAATTAGTTGCTCACAGAATAAAAAAACTTCCTCACCAGAAATAAATAAAAAAACACCAAGTACAAATCTTAATTCTAACATGAGAATTCAGACTGGAGAGAGACCTTACAGCTGTCAACAGTGTGGGAAGAGTTTCTCACGAAATGGAGATCTGAAGACTCACATGAAAATTCACATTGAAAAGAAGCCGTTAATATGCCCTCAGTGTGGAAAGAGTTTTACAAAGAAAAAAAAACCTTAAGGCCCACATGAAAACTCACACTGGAGAGAAGCCTTTTGCCTGCCCTCAGTGTGAAAAGAGTTTTACGCTGAAAAAAAATCTTATTGTCCACATGAGAATTCACACTGGAGAGAAGCCTTACATTTGTAAACTCTGTGGAAAAAGTTTCACACGAAATGGAGTTCTTGAGACTCACATGATCATTCACACCGAAACGAAGCCGTTCGTATGTCCTCAGTGTGGAAAGAGTTTTACACAGAAAAGTACGCTTACTCTCCACATGAGAATTCACACTGGAGAGAAACCTTTTACCTGCTCTCAGTGTGCAAAGAGTTTCACGTATAAAGGAAACCTCCATACTCACATGAGAATTCACACTGGAGAGAGTCCATTTAAATGTGATCAATGTGGGAAGAGTTTCAGACACAGCGCAAACCTTAATAAGCACATAAAGGTTCACTCAAGAAAGAAGAGTTTTAAATCAGTGCAGAAAGAGTTTCACAGAGAGGGAACATCTTAAGACTCATGTAGTAACTCACATGGGAGAAAAGCCTTTCATGTGTCATCACTGTGGAAAGAGTTGTTCAAGAGAAGGAAACCTCAGGGTTCACTTGGGCATTCACACTGGAGAGAAACCTTACACCTGTGAACAGTGTGGAAAGAGTTTCAATGTTAAAGTAAACCTTAAGATTCACAAGAGAGTTCACACTGGAGAGAAACCGTACAAGTGTGTTCAGTGTGAGAAGAGTTTCACATGTCTAAGCAGCATTAAACGTCATTCGCAAACTCATGTTGGAAAGAAATTGCCGTTTTCTTCAATGCAAGAAGAGGTTTAGAAAAAGAAGCAATTTCTACAATTGTCTACACATTCATTTTGAAAGACATTCAAGTGTAGTCAAAGTAATAAAAACATTTTCCATCACACTTACAGATATGTGAATAATCATGCAAATGTCAGACTTTGTCTGTGTTCCTTGTTCAAGAGTGTAATGACAAAAAAAGGTTTGTGAAATCAAGTCTATGTTCACACCAGAGCTGACTGTGGGATACATTTATCACTTTAATGCATCCTTCATCTTTTTGTTTACCATAAGGCTTTTTTTTTGTACTGTGGCCATACCTGACCATCTGCTTTACTGTAATTTCAAATATTAAGTGATTACAGTAGATTCCCTCAAAGTGTGACTATGACGAGTATGTCTCTCAATTCCATGTGTTGATTTTTCTGAATTAAAATATTAGACAAACTTTTACCTTGCTGGGAAAAGCAATGTAACTGGAAGATTATAAATGAACTGACATAAACTGAACAAAATGACTTGTTCTAGGGTGACCATACGTCCTCTTTTCCCCGGACATGTCCTCTTTTTGGACTTAAAAAAATGCGTCCGGCCGGGATTCCTAAATCGCCCAAAATGTCCGGGGTTCGGCTTTTGCTTTCTACAGTCGCCATTCATTGTCTCCGTTTTTGTATTAAAGCCTTGTGCGGGACTGTTGTCTCCCGCAAACATTCTAATATTGAATAAAATTTTCGCGCATCATGGAGTCGCTATCAATATGCAGAGTATTTAAATTGCTTTGGATGCAGTTTGCGTTGGATGTAGGCATGGGCGACATTTGACTCTTGAGTCAGGGGGGGCAAGAAAAAAAATCAGATGTAAGTATTAAAACAGTGCCCTAAGGTATTGCAGCACATCAAAGCAGTCAATTAAAGCGCTGCACTTCAGCCCGGGCTGATGGGCCCTGACTTTTTTTTACACCCCAGGGCTACGGCTTCGGGCCAATTTTCACGTCATAGTTCAGACCTGGGCCGGCATCTGGCCTGTTTTAGGCTTCTCCTTATTTTCATAATTTAGACATCCATCAATTATGGTGAAGAAAAAAAATGCCGCGCTGGTGGAAACAACACGAAACTTCACTTTCGCTTTCACTTTTGAGACCGACTCAGACACCGTTTAGTGTGCTTTAGCGCAGCTGAATCCGCATTCAAGCGCACACAATAGGCTAAAACTCGCCCCAAGCACCGGCAAAAATAAATAACAATGAATGCGTCGAGGAAAGAGTAAGGACATAAATGAATTATTTATTAATTAATTTGTGTATTCTGAGTCAGTGTCGCAAAGATCCTGACTCGCAATCTCCTTTTTGGACGCGCCTTTAGAGAGAAATTCATCTTTACGGATTACATGAAAGAGTTTGTGCTTTTGATTTGTTTTATTTCGTAAAGTAATAATTTAAAGCTTTCTATAAATGTATTTATTATGTCTGTGAGGCATGCATTTCGCTTCATTTTGTTAAGCACTCCTGTTCAAGAACCAGACGGCAGAAAGCACATAATTTTTGTTTTCTTTATTTTATAAAAATGCTGTAACGTTTTTTCCGATGTATTACTCGTACTTTGTGAGCAAAAATGACGGATAATTTTAAATTGCTTCCAATGAAAAAAATGCAAGTGATCGCGCTGGTGCCTCGATGTCCTGC